>NW_010562675.1:97466-167653 GCF_000687285.1 Phaethon lepturus
CACTATAAAACATTTATGAGATTGCCTCTGTAACATACAATATATAGATGCAGTGATCTTTGAAAAGGCTGTTTAAAAATGTGCGTGTCTAAAAAAATCACAGAAATTAATAGCTGAAGTGGGATTGCAGTGGATGAGAGTGGAATATGGGTCTGACAGAAATGCAGTTACTATTTTTGGTGTGCAGAATTGTGAGCCTGACAGGTATTGGACTTGCAACTGGAAAGGTTGAGAACTGTTGGTCCGTTTGCTCCTCTTTTACCTTATACTTTAAGGCTTAGTTAAATCTAAGATGTTATTGGGCTAAACTTACCTTAGTCCCATTTATTTTTATGAAATTAAACTGACTTCTTAAAATGGACTTGCTGGTCTTAATTTTCTCTTTATTAAAAACATCTCATTTTAATAATTTTCCCACGGTTGTTTTTGATGCCTCTTTTTACATTTCCAGGTAAATATTGTAATAAGTAACTTGGATAATATTAAGGGAAGGTTATTCATGCTACCATGTGAAGGTGCTTGGTTTTTTGCACTAATTGTACACAGGGTCTGGGGAAACCTCCATCTTGCTTTGAATGCCTAAGTAAAGCACTTAGACACGAATGGTGTGAACGACTGTTAAATTTTCCAATACCTATACAATTCAGAGTATTACTGGCCTGTGCAGTTCTTACGCATTTCCAGACACCAGTCAGTAATCCATGAAGAGCTGATATCGATTTTGTGAGGTAATGCAGCCTATATAATACTGAGCAATGTTCTGCACAACTGCAATATGGCATCCCACTGCAATATGTCTTTATTTTACTTTATTTACTTTCAGAATTCAAAAATAGAAAGTACAAATTCAGTTTGTTCAGAAGTCAGGTTCACGCCATCCCAATAGCCTCACGGGGAACACAACATTGTTTTTGTCTGCAGACAGAGTAGCTCTGGAATTGCCATGTGTCCTATCCACCCTCTTCAGAGCCATATGACAGGAAACACAAGGTCTTCTCTTCTGGTAGCTCAGCTTCTGGTGAGGACAACCATATGCAGGTTGGAAAGGGTAGTTGAACTGGTATTTATGAAGCTGCCATTAGTTTTCATGGGGTGGGGCACGGGACCTTTTGAAACGTCAGAAATCACGTGTAAGTCTCGAATCATGTCAGGACTGTGTGCACTGATCATCTCGCATACTCGTGGTTCTTAATGAAGTACATTTACAAGAGTGACGGTGAGTGAAATCCTCAACTGAAGCTGTACGTTTCTATAAACCACAGCCCTCATAAAAAGAGATAAGGCCTCTTTGAATCTGAGTTTAAACTTCATCCAGTATACAAATATAAATTCAGCCCAGGTTCCAGTGTGGAGTCAAACTCTAGTACCACAATTTGCTTCACAGTAGCCTGTGAGTACACATTTTTCTTCAGCTATACAGTCCTCTATCACCAACTGCTGTCCCATCATAAAGCTGTGGCTTCAAAGTTGAGCACAAATTATGTACAGAAATGAGAAAGACTGAAAATGTTTTATAAGAGATTACCTCAGATATTTCAGGAAACTGCTCAAGTGTATTTTCCCTTGCTGTGCTTGTAACTGCATGCACTTGTGATTGCTGAGCAGGTCCTCATACCCTGTTTGCTCTGAAGCACTCAAGTCACAAACGGAGTTTAGCTGCAGTATAGCAGCTTCCATATCACATTTTCTCACCAACATTTTTCTTCATCTTACTGAAGGTGAATCTTCAGAATATCTGCAATATCTTCTACTCTTGTAATGCTTTCCTTTTGCCACCAAATATAAAACAATGAGTTACTGAGTTTACTAGAAACGTACGTTCAGGAGTTGCTGCACTTTTAAATAGAATCAGAAACAGAAAATTGTTATTTATGCTTTCAGAGCATAATGTATCAGTGATCTGTTTTAAAATGTCATGCCCTAATTTAAATGTGTCTAAGCTCTTCTCACACTTTCTTCAAACATAACCTAAGAAAACTTCTTGATTTGGAGCCATCAGATTGGTCAGAATTGATGGTTGGACTTGATAGTCTTAAAGGTGTTTTCCAACCTTAATGATTATGTGAATTGTTCTGTCAGATGCGTATCTGTAGTTGCCACTTAAATTTTTAGAAATTAAGCAAATTGTAAGCCATAGTCAGCAATTTATATGAAATGTTCAGCTATTTGAGGTATCTGTAGCTTTTAAAGTGTTAAAATATTACAGTCCAGAAAAATTCCTTTTTAAAGATATTTTTAAAGCTTCCACAAAAACAGAACAAGAACAGAATTATATGCTGCTGTCTCACAGCATTATCATTATATAGTCATAGATTTTGTGTCCAGAAGGAACTATTATGATTATTTAGTGTGATTTTACTTGCAAAAATATCATACCCAATAATATTTCATATTAATCCCCTAATTTCTGTTTGAATTATGGTTTATAGGCTTTTACCATTGTACAACTGATATTTGCTGGTGCTTACATTACACTCTTGTAGTCCATTTGTGTGTTTAGAAGACAAGGTACTGGTCATGGAAAACTTTAGACCTTGTTTTTGCTTCTCTCAGGGCAGCCTGGCACTCCAAATACCCCCTACAAAGCTTTGCTCATTTCTGCCCATGTGTGACTGGATACCTGAACACTGGAAAAAGGCACATAGTGCAGATCTACTTCTTGTAGGAAAGAGGCTGGGAAGGAGAAAAAGAGGTGTAGGAGTTACTTATTGTTTGGAGTTTCCTGTCCCCATTTTTCCCTTCTGTGGAGGGAGGCAAGGAGTGCTTCATGGTTCCTCTCCATGGCAAATCTCTGGCCTGTTTTTCTACCTCCATCTGTGAGAAGGAGAAAGATGAACTTTGTAGAGAGGACAGAAAATCCCTGTCCTATTTCTATACTGTAGCCTAAGTATGAAAGGAGGACTAGCCCTTAATCAACCTTTCCAATGTTCAGGAGATTTTTGGAGGTGCAGTGCATTACGGTTGAGCAATGTTGGGGCTGTGGGAGTGCATTTGGGCAGAGGGGGCAATGACGCTGACTGGTTGGCATATGCTTGTTCTGGTAAGAGAGATCTCTTCTCTCAGAGGACATGCTGTCCATATGGGAATCTTTTAACATTCAGGTTTTTAAATGTAGGGATAGCAAAGAACAGTGACTGCTAACATTGCGTGTAAAAGCAGCGGCACTCAAAATGAATAGGTAGGGAGCACTTTTAGGAAGTATAAGAAACAGAAGAGTAGTCAGGGAAAGAGAAACTGTATCTGTACTTTGAAGATTATACTCCTTTCTAAGGAGAGTTCAGTTAAGGATGAGATGTGTTCAGGACACTAGAATAGCAGAAGAGACAGGGAGAGAACTAATTCATACCAACAACATGGGAGCGAAGGCATAAGAGGGAATGGAACAGGTGAACATTTTCAAATGCTTGTTTCTGTGGTCGCTGATGTCTGTAATTGTTTCAGGAGACTGCTTTCATAATAAATATTCCTATCACTTCAAGACAGAACTGCAGAACATTTTGCATTCGATTACTAAGCAAACAGATTATAATCCTCATCAGATACCCTCTGGTTTTCTTATTTCTCTCTCTTTTGTTATAGCTTTGTTATGTGGTTATAGCTTCGTTTTTACAAGTGCCACTAATAGAACCTAAACTGTGGAAAACTGTGTAATATTTAAAGCAAATACTGACATTTAGTGGTGTATTGTGTACCACAGACTATTTTTATGAGCATTTACAGGATGAGCTCGGCAGAGCTGATCATGCCCATTCGCAGGCTCCTGAAGCATAGAATTCAATAAGTATCTACAAATTTCTGAGTCTGGAGAATTAAAAATTAGTCTTGTTCTTGAATCCTTTATACAGTAAAATTATTGTGAGATTTAGAGGAGGAAATATGGTTCTTTATGGCAGGAAAATTTTGCTTTACAGAATATTATGCATTTGCCTATTTTGAAGCCAAATAGGTTTCAGGGGTAGAATTTTGTCCTGTTGAATTATGTAGGTGAGCCTTCATGTTTTATGTACCCTAACTAAATTCAAGAAAATGTGAGGGTACACAGTGTTCTTCTTTTGAGAGGTGTCTGGTGTGAAGAGTTTAGCTTGTAGCTTGTTTAACTAGAAGATTTGAATATAACTGGAAATTGTTCCATCTAAAGGATTAGAAGCACAGGTCTAAGGAGTTAGGGATAGGTAGTCCAAGGGATAAGTAGATAGGAGATTTCCAGAAAGCTTCAGTGTTAAAATGATGAATCCCCAGGTGGGTTTTATCAACACTACCAAGCTGTAGCAGCACCTGCCATGGTATTGGAGGAATGGAGAGATGGAATTGAAATGTTGCTGTTGCATCTTAACTCACCATTTAATGAACAAGTTTCCCCTGCAGATACTTGGAGTAAGTGGAAATCAGGTGCTGGAAATATCTTCCATCTGGAATAATTCCTCAAAATAAGTCACAGGATCAATTTTGTCTTTCCCTGCGCCCTAGATTGTGGGTTCAGATAGCACATACAGTGACGCTTCTGCCTCCAATGGATTGTACCTGTGTTATTAAGTGTATTGCGAGGTTGTGTTCTTGCCATGGACAAGCATGTGTTGCGGCTGTCTTTTCTGCTCTCCCCATGAGCCTTCAACACTTGTACTCTCAGATTTCTCCAGCACGCCTTTATGTGTGAAAGCTGAATTGTAAAGCATGCCAGTTTCAGTCATCATAAAGTTGTAATGCATTTTTGTGACTACATTATCTAGTTTAATTATTTTTTAGACCAAGACAAAGTATTTGATTGCTCTGAAGAGCAAACTCTTAACGTTTAGTATCAATGTTAGAAATAAGCAAAATAGGCACAAGTCTCTAACTCTTCCTTCTTTTTCAAAAACCCTTTCCTTTTCTTCATCTGCGGTTCTCCTTTTCTACAGATGAAAAAAGCCCATCTTCCTTTATTATTGGCAGCTCTGCACACCTGGTGGTTTGACTGGGAACATGTTGTGAAAAGAGAAGCTTTGAATTGGTATTACTCTGTGGAAAGCTAAATCTCCCATAGCTGTTACTGCCATGCCCTTAGATTAAATTAAACTTTGGCATAACTATTAATTGCTTCAATTATTTCCATAATTCCAACTCCAAGGCAGCTTTGTATTTTTAGCTGGCTTAGTCGTATCACATGGCCATGACTTTCAAGGCATTGTCCAAGTGAGGAAACAACTTACTTGAAAAAGCTTATTAGGCTGGAAGGCAGAAGTGTTCTCAGTGTTAAGGTCTCCTGGTTGTTTTGCAGTCCCTGCTTGGCTGCCTGTTTGGAATCAGCCTCTGTGCCTTGAACTAGAGTGTTTAGGAAAGGACAGGACTTCTCTGGTGCATGAAAACCTGATGAAAAACAGTAGAGGTGTAAAAGGCTTAGCTAGCCAGGTCTTTGCTTGTGCTTACATCAGCCAATCCCCAAAATGCCTCATCTTGAGAACACAGAAAATACCTCACAGAAACCTGTGACTTGTAATCCTTCACAGAGCTGGGCATCCTGCCCAGCTCACTCCATCCTAAATTTTCTTACAAAAAGGATAAAGATGATGAATCCAGAGGGGGCTGGGAGGCTATTGGTCCAACAGACACTCCCTATTCTCTACCTGGGTATGAAGCCAGTGTTGACTTAACCCTATGCACTAGTGGAAAGGTTAGAGGAAAGCCCAACCTTGCACTGCTTTGTGTTGTTAATAAAATGCTAGAAGACAATGGAAAGCAACTCAAAAGACTGCACAAGAAAGAGGAAGATTAATCCCGTGTCAATGAACACTTTAACCTGATTCATACATCAGTCCCACTGTGTGCAAAGTGAGCCCTAATGATGCATCACTCATTGGCTTGTAACTTGGTGTATAGTCGGGTTTTTTCTTTCACTTATAAATCTGTCCGTATTCCCATGTTTGTGAGGTTTTAGTTGTAAGGATTACAGCATGTTACAGAAATACTGAGAATTATACTTGGGCCAGTGGGAAAAGATAGCTTAAAAGAATTTTGCTTTTTTGGTAGCCCTTTAAACCTAAAATTTCATAGACATCATTATTAGTATCTTACAGGCCAGATTTATTTTTTAGATCAATTAATGAGCAGTGCTTGATCTACAAAGATGTTTTAGAGATTGTTACAGTTTAATGGGCTGAGTTCAGAAATCGATGTAGTCTCATAAAACCTGGTAGAGGTTACATCGAAGCTAACAGATTCAGTGTAAGTCTACCGCAAAGCTGTAAGAGGGCTGGGTAGGTACATTGACTGTGCTGATAAAATTTCTATAGTTTGAGCTTCTTTGTCCTAACATTCACCTTATGCCTTCAGGTGGCAAATTCAGCTATGCACAAAATTATTTCCAGGTGATCTTTTTGATCAGCGAACTGATTGTAGGGGAAGTACCTGTGCAAAACGCAGTGCAGTCAGGCTGCCCTCCTTGTAGGGTCCTACAGAATGGTGGGGCAGCTGAGACCAGTCTTGATTTAATCATCCCAGGAATACACAGAGGTCTGCTGTTTCATGGAGCTGACAGAAAGACAAAACTGCAAATTAAATGTGAAAGTGAGTGCTGATTCTCACTGTAAATATTTTCTGTTCTGAATTTATGGTAAATAAGGAGCAGTGGAATAAGAAAATTATGCAGTTCTAGACAGATACAGATTACAGGCTTTGTAATAGAGGTACTCTTGTGATGCCCAGTGAGCACTGGATTGCAAAGTGCTTGGTTAGATTTTCACACACTTTCTCTGTTCATCTCCAGGCCTCCACCCCTGCTGAGGGATGATTTTTTTAGAACTGCATTTAAAATACTCCTGCAAGAATGTGCACTTACAATACTCTTTTGCGAGTAGCAGGGCCTTTTATAAAGAGAGAGAATGAACTGCAGTGTCTTAAAGGCCAGATTTTAAAATGTATTTCAGTGCTTATAGCGATGGAAACTGAGTATCTAGATGCTTTTGGAAATCCCTCAAGATGCTTAACTGTGTCTGTAGGTGCTTTAATAAACTTGTTCCTAGTGGTTTGCCTAAGGTGCAGTTAGTCACTGCTAGGGAGTTGAAAAGGGTAACTTTCTCTTACTGCTGTAACCATTAATCATTTTTGCCTTCTTTATGACAAAGTGATGGGAAAATATCGCTGTTTATAGAATTCAGTGGAATAGGGAAGAAATTACAATGCGTTGTAAAAGAAAACCAAAGTTCAGCTTTTTCTGAGTAGTAGACTTCTGTAGGCTCAAGGTTATAACTGTAATGGATGAAGGTAGCCTCCCACTGTTTGTAAAGTCTCTATAATAGTCACCACATGGTTAATCAAAATTATTTGCTAAATTCTTTCTTACAGTGTGGTTGAGGATCTGTGAAGTATTAGGTAGCAGGTCTCTGAGAGAATTTTATCTGCTCAAATACATTTTGATAGTAAAAATCTCATGCTATTATTTCCCTTTTCTGTTTGATCATAGTTCTTGTTGCAAACCTAATGTCTGGTTTGAGTATTTAATATTTCCAAGTTTGCATTCATTTTTCTTGATATCATCTCATTTAATGAGTGAGTATGAATGCCAGGTGAAATGGTTTTTTGTGTACTTACAAAAAATAGTGATACAATCCCCACAAGTAGTTTTTGTCAGTGTAGTCTTTTTACCCTGTTTTTCATCATTACTGCATATTCTCAGTTTACTGTTTTTCTCATCAAATGCTTTTGTTTCCATTAACCAGGATGCTGAGAAATTGGCCGGTGAAGAGCATGCCTGGAAAGAAGTCAAAGATGCTGTGAATGAAGTGAGAAATCCAAAATCAAAAGAAGGTATCCTTTCAGTGACAGGATACATCATTCAGTTCTGAAAACAGTCCAGAGAGACCCTTAGTACACACTTAATCTTTTGAGATTTATTTCCTAAAGGTTTACATTTTTATGTTGTTTTAAAATGTATTTTAATTCATTTGATGTTTAAAACGTAATATTCTTAATTGTATTAATAATAATAGAGTCTCTGATTATGTGGACTGGAACTGCTTCATGGCAGGGATGCTAGGTACCTAGGATGCGAAGGGATATTTTGGCTCATGTTTAGACTGCTGCTATCTCAGCTCACCACTTCATATAAATCCACTTCTAAATCAAATAAAGCTTAATCTGAAACATTGTTAAATTCTTTGTCCCATTACTCCCACTGTGAACATTTCCAGGTCCTCATTCTTTGCACAGCAGTGACAATAACAAGGACATAATAACAGTCAGATTCACTGTGAACATTATAGAATCATTATAATAAGTTATAATAATAATAATATATTATAATAATTTATAATTAAGCAAATTGAATGAGATGATCTTGCACTAATAAACAGAACTGGAGCCTAATGGCCATCATGTAGATATTCAATTCAATTAAAAAAATTAGTGAACAGCAACAACCATGAAAAGATGAGTAGAAGAGAGGTGGAGATTTTTACTAGAAGACTATGAGTATATTGATCCCTCTCTCAGTCTATTCAGTGGAATTTCATTGACTGAATTTGGCCTATTATAGCAAGATGCCTTACCATTTTCAGAAACATGGGCTTTCTCTGGAGCTAGAGAGAATTAAATCTTCCAGTACTCCTTTTAAGTAGCATAAAAACCAAGTTTGCATAGTGATATTCTGAGCTGCAAACAAATGATCACAATTTTTATTGTAGCAAAAAAACCCCAAACAACTGAGTTTGTTTCCTTCTAATCCAGAGAGATTTGTTTGTTTGCAAAAGGGAAACACTCATCTCATCTAACTTTAATTTTCATGTGGTTTCTAGTCTGTCTTGAGTTCCTCTGTAGTCACTGGACTGAGACAGGCAGTACTGAAATAGATCTTTCAGGCATTCAGTTATACTTCAGCGCCCATGTTTTAACCTGAAGGTTAAACTACAGGTATGCAACATGCAGTTGCAATCATTTTTATACTGAAAGTATGCAGCCAGAATACTGGTCTTATTTAATGTTCCTATATTTAATTGTAGGAGAAATTACACCTACTGAATTTTGCTAGGGTCTTTCATTAAGATTACCGATTTAACTGATTTTAAAAATGAATCAAACGCATTGTAGTAAAAGGTGTCAGAACTGGTTGAAAAAATATGTCCTTGTTGTCTGTTCAGCTTCTGTTCTCAGACATCGGCTATTTGAAATGTGTCATCTTTCCTTCCATTGCACCACAATACCAGTGCTAATTGGCTTGCTGTGGCAAGCGCAGTACCTGAAGAGTGGGCTTGACCTTCGTCCGCTTGCCAAGAAAGAATAGAAAACCTTCCTTGCTGACTGAGGCACATAGTCATTAGTTTCTGCAAATGTATTTTTTTTTTAGCAAATTAAACCAACTGTTCCTACAGTTGAGGAAGTTACTGACTTCCAAAACCTGAGCTGCTGATTATAACTGATACAGTGTTGTAATGCTAAATCTGCAATTAGAGAGCTTGAAACAACATGTGCGACTGAACTGTCTCAGACACAAATACCAGTTTAAGCATACAAATGGAGACACTAAAGCCCAGTGGAGGGGAATTGTTGTGGGGAAAAGGATTCCTCTGCATCTCAGGCCACACAACAGTAGCAGAGCTGCTTGAGATCTGTTCCTCTAGTCTTGGGCAGATACAAGACAGCCAGCTTCTCTTTTGTCCTGTTGCAGCTGATAGTGGGTTTTCTAGTTTGCAATTTATGTACCTGAAAATTTGGTCCCAGCAGGTTTTGCAATATAGCACATCTGCTGTTAGACGCTAGTGAGTGAACAAAGCAGTGTAATGAGAGGTAAAAGCAGACAGACTGATACTGTGCCTCAACTAAAATGGTAATCTTTCAAAAATGTCAGTGCTTTGTACCTTCTACAAAAATTGCATCAAGTGGAAATAATACCCCTCATTCTTCTGTTTGTCTGTCCTTAATCAGTTATAAAGAATACATGGATGTTTGCCAGAGATACAAAGGTTAAGGTGCAATTTTATAATAACACATTCCTTCCCTTATATGGTTCTTTCAATCCAAGGGCATGAGAGTAATTCACAAATAATTAGTTTAGCCTTGTAACAACAATGCTATAAATTCTGGCCCAGCCACATAGTGGTCACATTCTTAAATGTAAGTATGTAAATATTCCCATGTTCAGGAGGACTAATTACTTCATCACAGGGTTATCATTGTACATTTAAGTCCATTGCTGGATTGGAGTGAATAGTATTTTCAGTAACGTCATGAAGATAACTGCTGAACTTCCTTCAGTTGATTGTATGGAAAGGACAATGTTATTACTCCTTTTACTATAAGTCTTAATTTTTTTTAATTTGATTTGTTCTTACTGGTGTGTATGGTACCTTTTGGTGTTTAGACTGCTTGCATTCTGGGATTCCCATAAAGTCCCAGATGACAGTACTCATTTAAAATCTGGAAGTTTGGTATTCAGCTTAGGTGTGGTTGGAGAGAGAAGAATCTGATCGACAGAAAAGTAAAACCAGTGTAGGATATAATGAAAATAAGTGATTTGTGGTAAGGAATATCTGACTAAAGTGAATGCAAGCCCCAGCTTACTTTTCCTCTCTTCCTAACACACAAAAAATCTTCTTGTAGCATTAGAGGTAAAAATCTTCCTTACTGCCAAGATCCTTAATCCTGAACTGCAATGAGATATAACTGCTTTTCTTTCTCATGCATGAAACATGCAGCTGTACATGAAAAAAACAATGCTCTTTACAACTGTTTCAAGGAGAAAGAAGATTAATTAATTGCAAGAAAAGGTTCTAATCGCATGACAATTCTAAACCAAATCTTGGGCAGCTTAAAAGTATGTATCATTATTTTAATATATAAAAAATTTGATTTCTATTTTTAGCTTCTGAGACATTTTGTTAAGGCATATTTCCATGGGTTCTTGCCCTTGGGTGTAAGATTTAGAGGATTATCTTAAGTAAATAATAATGTTTCAGCAGCTAAATAAAAAGTATTTTAGTTTGTTGTATGTTAAAATATCCTTTCATTTTGTCATCTTTCCTTTACCCTTTATTGCTGAAATCCTGCCTTCTTTAGAAATTGTTTTCCTAAATGTAAACAAAGCATAGTTACCTAAGCTACTACTTCTGAGTTAAAGTATGTTTTCAAGAACTGAAGCAGAGTCTGGAATGATGGCAGCTTTCTTATCTTAAAGCCCTGTAGCTTTTACTCCTTGCTAACAACATTTAGAACTTGTATTTGTGTTTGATTAAAGATATTTCTTTAACTAAGGCTAATAACAGAGTGGGAGCAGGTTCTGGCAAGATGCCAGAATCTCTTGAGCAACAATATGCATCGTCTTCCAGACACAAATATCTATCAGCTGAAAATGCTTGACTGTGCCATGGATGCCTGTATTAACCTTGAATCCTGGGAAGAAGCTTTGTATTACGGCAGCAGGACTCTGGGACCATACAGGTAAGAGATGTAATTGGGTCACCTGTTTCCAAAGATGAGGGCAGAGGGGGCTGTCTCATTAAAAGCAAAGATTGAGTTTCGTCTAGGTGCTTCTTACGGTTTTTATTTCTTGCTGTACACCTTGCCTTGCTTTCCAGGTTAATGGAGGAGGCAGAACTCTCATTCTGCTTCCACAGTGAGACTGAGAGAAAATAAAATGATAATAGGAACTATAACAATAAGTGGCTATTCACACCTCGCTGTTCAGATGCTGCCCCATCCCTGATCAGAAGCTGACTTTCTGGTTCAGACTCCATTGCCCTGAGGGTATCAGTGTTTTATGCTGATCTAGGTGAAGCTTGAGGGACAGGTAGCTGGTGGAAATAATGTATATTCTCTCTATACTCCATACATAGAGTTTACAGAAACAACAACAAAAAAAAATCTTGCAAAATGCAGTTTCAACTGGAAGTTAAAAAGCCCCTGGCCCTTATTTTGGCAAGGGGCCAAAGTGGTGAAGCACTTGCATTTCTTCTCTCCTGGTCTGTACTTGCTCCTATGCTATGTACTTGGAGAGTTCCTGAGTCTGATGGCCTTTTATCGATAAGGAAAGATGCTCTAGGAGATCCTACTTCATGTGGTAGGTCTTGAAACTGATTGGAGCCTGGAGCTGTAATGCAACTTCGGTCATCTAGGGGAGAAACGGCAGGTGCTGTCTGCTTTGGTCTGTGTTCTAAAGGCTCTAAGATTCAAATCTTTGGGTTCTGGATATTTGTATTGTTTGTAACTAAATGTAAACCTGTGCTGAATGTCCAAGTACAATGTCATTCACATATGAATGTTCATTCTTGGTAAGGTATTTTTTTTAGAGCATCCACTTCTTCTCTGTTGGTTCTTTTACACCATGTGATGTTCTAGTACATAGTGTGATGATGGGAAGTGTGACGGGCATGCTAGTTCTGAAAAATATATGCTGCTGTGAATATGAACATCTCAGATTTTACATGTCTTCCCTAATCAAACCAGGATGCTGTCAGCATTCAGCATTTTGCCTGAAGAAAGTTCATCTGGCAGCCTGTTTCTCAATAAAACTCTGGTCTTTACTTGAGAACCAATACAGCATTTCAGAGCTTTCACTATAAAGTCATTAGCAAGAAATCTTCATAGGCTATGGTACGCCAGAGCTGTAGAGAAGGTCAGTGTTCATAATGACTATTACTTCTCATAGAGGAGGACATGAGTGCCTACAAATTTTCACATTTCTTCAGGGTGAAATTCACATCATGCATGTCCCACTTAACCTTTCAAACAGGGCTTATGTAGTACTGCAGCAGTACATGCTTCCTGCCAGCCTTCTACTGTGTGGCACACTCCAGATGAACAGTAGTAGTCTGCCTGTTTAAATCTTCCCTTATTTAATAAAAAAACGCCAAACACCTCACTTGTTTTTTACTTTATAACTTGTTAACTCAGTTCTTCACAACTGTAAACTGAGGATTTTTCTACAGACATTTCTATGAGCAAAGATTACAGTGAGACCAAGTGCAATTTTGCCAGATAATTTAATAAAGCTGTCTCTGTTTTGCTTACTGAGGTATACTGTAGTTCTCAAGCTGTTTAATGCAGGAGTCTGAAGATGAAGGAAAGGGTTCAACTGTGCATTCAATTAGTACCTTCTAAGGAATGCTATTTACATGAGGTATCTGACCTTTTTTGCACCTTGAAGAGCTTGTCCTTGTTCTCTCCTCATCCAAAAGCATTATTTAAGAGAGATTTTCAGTTGTTTTTCCTTTATACTTTCAAGTTGTCACTACAAGCTTTGACACACCTGAAACAAAATCTTCAGTTTCTCATTACAACAAATTGTGCCCTAAGCAGCAGGAGAGCAAATCCTAGGAAATCTTTTGGGATGCATTGAATTTCTCCTGTTGAATCAATCTGCTGCTTGGCTGCTCCTGCAGTTCCATTATAGCTATCTATTTTCCTTTCCTCAGCTCTGGAAAAAATATTCATACAGCTCTCCACAGGGAATCACCTGAGAATTCGAGTAGTCCTTATAAATAGGAAATCATTGTTACAACTTTAAAGGCTCTGGAGATTTGGTCAAAAACAATTTTAATTTCAGGTAATGTGTTTATTGTGCATTCTTCATTTCTTTAGCAGCAGGATTAATTTTCAGTGCTGTGTGACACATTGTATCATGTGTGTTTTCATTATGATGATTTCTGACTTTTTCAGAATCATCCACTTCAAGTAACTGGCAGAGACAGATGGTTAAACTACACAAAATTCATTTGTCATACTGAATACCAACCTCTATGTTTTAGGTAGTGATGATAACCTATGAGAAACATTGTTTAGGCCCTCTCAAATATTTTTAGAACTTCCAAAAGAAGGGGAGAGATGTCAAGATGAAAAGCCGCCTTGTCCTTTTGTGCTGAACCATAACCGTTCATTATTTGTTAAAACCTACAACATGGACTTTCACTGAATAGCCTAAGCCAAATATATCTACACAGCTTTTCTTGTAAATGTCACGGTAATAGTCTGTCTGTCCAAGAGCCTTAACAAAAGTTAAGACATTTGCCCAAGTGAAAGCTGCCCCACATCATAGTCAGTACTCAGCAGCTTGCAAAAATAAACTTCCTTTCAAAAATCCTCACGAGCCTTAACCACAGAATAACAGAGTATCAGCAAGAGGTGAGACATAGGTTCGTCATGTCTCAGCACATTCACACTCTGGGCTGACTGCTGCTCACGAAGGATCGAATTCAGAGATACTGAGTAAGGCAGACTTCCCTTAGGTTACCTCTGAAGAAGGGCCCCAGCATTTAGCCCTTAAATTGCAGAGAAGGCACATATGTTTTGGGGATTGAGTTTGGGTTTTTCCCCCCTTGCCTCAAGTATTCAGTGCTTACACTGCAGACAAAGAGTGGAAGTATGCATCTATTATAAAACTCTGCTAGATGTTCTCAGCTATTGCCACAAGCGTAATAGGAGGAAAAGCTAGGTGACACTATGAGCCTACTGGATTTAGGAAGCAGAGGGACTGCGTAAAGCTGTGTCACCTCTCTGAGCTCCTGTGGCATCAGGTCTGGCAAGATTCTGATACAGAGAGGACAACAACATGTTTGTCCATTTCTGTTCTGCACTGCTCATCATCTCCAGCTGAACTTAAAGCTAATGTATAAGTCCCATTGATTTTCAGATGGGCTGTTTCAATTAATAATGCTTCATCGCCAGTGCCACAGCATTAGGAGTTACTGGAGGGCTCCAACATTAACAAGAGGAAATTCCTTCTTTTCATCCCGTACAAAAGTGTGGTGCAGAAGTGCTGTTCTGTCTCTTCCCCTGGCAGCTTTGCACATCCTTCCCCCTCCGTCCTCCCACTGCTGAGTCAGCACCAATACAGGGCTTCTGCTGATGTGGCTGTTCTGCTTCTGGAGTGGGAGGGAGCTGGGTAGGTGTGAGCATCCCATATTTGTGTTAGACGTGTATCATTTGTCTGCTTTTCTCACTCCTCCTTTTCTCTATCCCTCCCAGTGATGTTTTGCAGTATCCCATTACTTCACCTTTCCTCAGTGACTGAGGTCTTTTAGAGAACAGGGAGAACAATCCCAGTCAACACAATTTCAGATTGTTTTGCAAAGGGCTGTGTTTAAGAATGGTGGCTGGGATGTGCTTCTTATTGAGTATTTTCTGAGAACATAGTTGAATTTTCATTATGTGAACAAAATGTCGTCAAAGAATTTTTGGTGTAGAATTCTAATATGATGGACTGTAGTTTCTAAGTATGTGAACTTCAATCAAAAGGCAGATTAGAAATTGATGGTTGCTGTAGTATCTTTTCCATGAGTCATGATCTTGTAAAAAAGCAAAAAATAGCTGTAGAACCTAACATTCTTGGAAGAGACTCTGAACCTATTTTCTCTTCTTTGTAAAGGCTCTCCAATAAATACTCTGATCTTCCTCCATTTTCAAATGTGTTTCACAAAAATATCATGCTCTTACAGGTATGTGTTTTGTAATATACATGATATATGCAATGACTGAAATAAATTAAAATTTTTCACCTTTACATATGATTAAATATATACGGTTCTTTACTGAAGGCTGGCTAGTTCCGAGGCACTTGATTTGAATTTACATTTACATTGAATGTTGGAAAACTTAAAAAAAAAGTGAACTGCATTGATACGTAGGACCACTGGGGGATGCTAGTGCTTAAGGGTTAAAGTCTGGATTCGGCGCCAGTCGGCACCCTGGTTGGGGGAGGTCCCCTGGGGACTTGTGCGTGGCTGGCAGATTTCTGATTCTACGGATAGTAGTAATTCAGTGACCAAAGTTCAGTGTCTTAATCAGAAAACATCAGTAGTAAACATAAATCTTACCTCTGGGGATCACCTGAGAGGGAGACAAAAATGTGAAGGTGGGGAAAGCAATTCAAAGAAATAATGAAACAAAGAACAGAAAGAATAAAATTTACCTTGCTCACTTTTCTTGGGTTTTAGAAAATGACCATGGGCATTTATCTCTAATGTTTAGAGTAAAATGTATGGAAAGAAGAGAAAAAAAGTCTTACCAAAGGACTGTAAGAGATTAAAAAAATACAGCCCCTGGGAAAATCTGAATAGCTGGAGTGGCTTTTCTTTCCATCATTTAAACAAAAAGGTGTGAATTAAGAATTAGAAATTGATTTTTGGTTCATGAATGGTTCCATTGATTTGTCATCTAGAGATGGTAAGATAGTAGTTCCAAGTAAACATCAGAGGTTTGTGAAAGGAAGAACGAGGTACATTTGCTAAAAGAGTAGGTTGTGTCTGTGCAAATGTACAAGGCTGGGAGCATCACAGCTCATTGGTACCACAGGGAGCTGTTGCTGTAAACCGAGTGAAGAGCACGAAGCAGCCTTGATGCACCTTCAATGTAAGGAAATCAACAGAGGGACGAGAGTTTGATAGCAACAAACTGCTAAAGCAGGTAGAAACAGTGGACAACACCAAGATCATCTCTTCACTTCCTCACAGGTTATTGATAGCAGATCACTCTTCACTGCTTGTGTTTAGTGAGTTATAGGAAATTAGCTGACACTATTAGCACAAATGAGTGGAGGCTAGACCACCTTTACAAACCACCGCAGCTCATGCAGCAGTTAGAAATCCTCATGAGACACTGTTAATGTTGTAAGTTATATTTGTAGTCTAACAAAAACATTCTTCACTTGAACATGTGTCCTAGTGTAAATCAGACCTTCTCATTCACTGTACTCTGTATATAGTCATGTTATACAGCTTTTCAAAAAATTAGGGTATATGTGAAAATCTGTATCTTTTGTATGGTAACTGTCTTTGTTCCTACTTCATCCCCACTTTATCTCACATATCCTTTATGTGACATAACACAGGCTCACTGTAAATTTTTTTGTTGCATACTAGTTATTTTAATCAGAAATTAGGTTTGTGTTCTGGAGAAATTTGGATATCTCTTGTGCAGATCTGAAAGGACAAAAATATACATCACAAAACCATGAAAGCTGTAAACTCTAGTTGGTTCTTTTTTGTTGGCTGTCTGGGTAGGAAAACCCAGTATAAATTGGAAAGTGTATTGTCTCTCGTTAATTGTAGGTATTCTTCCAAAAGGCAGATGTTTGCATCAATATTTGCACAATTTATGGCTTCAGTGTACCTATTTTATAGATAAACAGGGAGCATGCTTGTCCCTGGCCTGATATCTTTAGGAATCCCTTAACACACTTCAGCAGCCCACTCCTATCTTCCATTCCTCCCTACTTCCTCCCCTCCAGACCCCTCCAATCTCAACAGCCTTTCCCAAAACAGAAAAAGAAATTATTTATGTCTGAAGTCTGGTGCCTAAGTTATTTGTGGACAGCAGGCTGAAGGAGGTGATTCTGCCCCTCTACTCCGCTCTGGTGAGACCCCACCTGGAGTACTGCGTCCAGCTCTAGAGCCCTCAGCACAGGAAGGGCATGGACCTGTTGGAGAGGGTCCAGAGGAGGGACACAAAAATGATTGGAGGGATGGAACACCTCTCCTGTGAGGACAGGCTGAGAGAGCTGGGGTTGTCCAACCTGGAGAAGAGGAGGCTCCGGGGAGACCTTATTGCAGCCTTCCAGTACTTAAAGGGGGTTTATAAGAAAGATGGAGATAGACATTTTAGCAGGGCCTATTGTAGCAATAGGACAATGGGTAATGGTTTTAAACTAAAAGAGGGTAGATTTAGACTAGATAGAAGGAAGAAATTTTTCACAATGAGGGTGGTGAACCACTGGGACAGGCTGCCCAGAGGTGGTAGATGCCCCATCCCTGGAAACATTCAAGGTCAGGTTGGACGGGGCTCTGAGCAACCTGATCTAGTTGCAGATGTCCCTGCTCATTGCAGGGGGGTTGGACTAGATGAGCTTTAAAGGTCCCTCCCAAACCAAACTATTCTATGATTCTATGATAATCCATTTGCCACATAGGAAATGGATTTTCTGGTTTGCTGCTTGCTTGCTATGTACATCTGCATAGCACCAGCACCTTCAATTCTTTGGTTCTTTTCTAGTTGTTTTTCCTGTATCCTTCTATTACAACCATGTGTTGTCCCCAAATGTGATACTAAGCTGCGTAATCCCCAATGACTTCTGTAAGGTCACACTCCTGTAAGTGCTCCACCATCTACCTTTCCTCATTTTCACATGTTGTGTGTATGGGTAAAATTTCTTACTGTTCTCTCCAGTTATGCTAGCTGTTTTTCAGCCATAATTTTGATGTCTCTAGGTTGTCCAATATATTCTGTCACACGTGAGTAGAAGTTCAGCAACATCAGTGTTAATTTGCAGTACCTCCTTCAGTATATACCACATTTCTTAGACAGGCTAAGACTTTCTTAAATAGCTTCATTGCTGCAACATTTTTCTGACAGTGTTCATCCAGTAGCTCTATACTTGTATACTGGTGCTTACTAGCTTCAGTTTTAGCTTCTAGTTTCAGCTTTAGTTTCCAGTTTGGTCTTTCACTTATGCCAAGAGCTGTTTGAATCTGAACTTTACAGATAGTTATCTGCTAGTGATGTTAGTGAACTAAATCACCAAGTTTCCCAGTTTCATTTTTCTCTCACACAACTACAAGTGTTGATTTCTCCATCTCTCACATAACATTTCCAAGGTGTTTTAAGACACTTCTTGAAAGAGCTGTGATTTCTGTCAATGATAACTTCATCTTGTAGAGATTTTTTTTTTTTTTTTTTGCACTGTAGGATCTCTTTCAAATTAAGATGTTAGACAATTCAGGGCTTCAGGCTTTGTCTAGAATAAGGATTTCAGTCCTAGTCTACCTGCCTAACAGAACTGAAAGATTCAGTTTTGTTTTGTTTTGTTTTGTTTTGTTTTTTTACTTAAGCAGTAATAGTTGGTATCTTTGTCTTGTAATCAGGGGATCCTTTTTTTTTGTGCATGCATATTTGCAATTTACAAAGAACCAATGCAGCCCTTACCTGAGCTCTTTTCATTTGCTCACTATTACATACCAGTTGAAGGACACACATGAATAAAATAGAAGTGAGTATTAAACGCGTACTACTAAGCTACAAATGCATGAGTCAATAGTACAAAGACCTCTGTGCTGTGAGAAAAATGCAGCACAGTTATTCAGCCGGCATGATTTTGAGAATGATTTTTGGGAATTCATCGTGTTTGTGTGAATTTCGCTAAGAAAAAAGGGAGGGGGTTGATGGTATACAGATTCTAAACAAAGGTTTGGTTGGAACCTGAGATAAAATGGGATTGGGAAGTGATATCAAGGGAACAATTAACAGTTAAAAATAGATACATATGAAGCACATATGGAGTTTTGGATTCCTTTGACAGTAACTGAGCATTGCTTTGAAAAAGCTATTTTAGAGGCAGAAACTGTGGTGAAAAGGGAGACAAAGGGGGGGAGAATCATTAAAAAAGAAAGATAAACTTATAATACTATCCCTGATGAAAGAGACAAAAAAAGAGAGAGGGCATGCAGGAAATAGCAGCAGAGAATTTTTAAGGAAAAATACATTCTCTGGGGAGAGAATTAGGAAGAGTTTGATTTTAGTCAAAAAATTTCTATTTCTTTGTTTGCATAAATTGCCAATTTGAATTGAGGAGGCAGAGAGTGGAGACTTGGCAGTACTTCTGAGGAGGAAATCAGTTAAGAGTTCCTAGTGGTGGGGATGTGAGCAGTGGTGAAAAAGGAAAATTGTGGTATTTAAATAAGAAAACAGTCTAAGCAACCTTAGAGATAAAGGCTGAAAAAGATGAAAAAGCAATATTTTTTTCTATTGAAAAAGTGGAAAAGTTACTGAAAAGGAAAAACACAGTTGTGAGGGAGGGAAGAGGAAAGGAGCAGCAGATAAGGAGGGCAAAGAAATTGAAGAATGTAGAGTCTGTTTAAAGGATGAATCAATGAGGTTGGCCAGGGAGAGTGAGTGATGGAAAGATGGTGCTTTGAAGAGGGGTGTGCAGAACCAGAAAATTGAAGGAAGTATTGTCAGACAAGAACCGTGCCAATCAATGACCAGATGATGATCCATCAAGCAGGGAAACCAGAGAATGAAGGTCAGAGAGGTTCTGCGGGAAAACAGGTGATGCTGAGTAAAGCTGAAATTTCCCAGACTGATGTTGACAGGAAAGAAGGAGAAAAACTGAACATGCAGGTGAGAGGAAAAGGTAAATTACTGTAGTGAGCAAATCCTAGAGACAACACAGTTACTGTACGAGCTCACCGGCTCTTGAATTTACCAGTTACTGAGTAAAAGGGATAAAAGGTAATGGAGGATCTTATTAGGAATGCATTACTCAGATGTCCCTGAAAACCAGAAATATCCTTATTTTCAGGTTCTGTGTTTACTAAGCTTGTGCATAATGCTACCTTGGTTAACAGGTTCATGCATAATTCTGTCCACCATATCAAATCTCTCTGAGCTATAGCTCTCTTGACCTGGTCAAAGTCTGTTAGTCAGTTTTCCTCAACCCCATAAAACCAGAAAATCCAGTCCTATACAGGGAACATTTGGAGATATCAGACTAGTTCTAAATTATCTAATCCTGATATAAGAAATGACTCATATAGGATAGTGCTCTGCCTCATATAATTAGCAGTAGAATTGTGCCATAGGGGACTACTCAAGGAAATGCTGAGAATATTCACTGCTGCACAAACACTAGTTGCACTATCTCATACATACAACCGTTCCTGGCCTTCAGAAATTTAGTCAATGGCTAATCTTCTCCTTACTTCTTTGTGCAACATATAAATGTTGGATTATGCAATTTAGAGTGAAAGGATCGACATTGTGATGTGACCTTATGCTCACCTGTGAAACCCTCCTGCATATATTCCCTTGTCTGCCACCAAAGGGAATGCTCTTCCTTTCCACTTTGGTTTTCTACTAGAAAATCTATCTGCTTTAGGGGCCAGAACCCCAAACACTGTCTGCTGGTATCTAACCCTGAGATGCCTGATGAGCCTCAGATAATCTCATTCTATGGTTAAGCAGGTGATTCAGTGCTTCTCCTCTCCCACCCCCTTACCTCTCTGAGATTGTGCTTCTCCTCTCCCACCCCCTTACCTCTCTCAGATGACCTTCTCTTCCCTTGAGTATACTGGAACCTCTTTTCTCAGGTTCAGTTTGTCATTACATCATCAGGCAAGACACAGAAGCTTGAATCACCTTTAGTAATGTGACTTTGAAGACAAAAGTAAGAAAGAAGAAACAAAAAGCAAATGACTGTGGGTAGAGAGCTGAACAAAGACAACAAGTGACAAATTTTGGGAGGCTAACAAAAGACGGGCTATAGTTCTGCTAAGGAAAAAGACTCTGAGAAACAGAAAATGGGCTGCCCAAAGGGCCATGAAAGCTGGCAAAAGTGAGAGCAAGATAAATATATCAGAGAGAAAAAAAATCACCTTCAGAAAATCATGCAAGTCATAAAAAATACGTATTTTACAAACAAAATCAAGTCATCTTGGAGGAAAATGGAGGAACGCAATACACACATGACCAGTAAAGGGAGAGAGGGAAGAGTACAAGCAACCAAAGAACAATTACAAGAAGCCCAGAAATATACAAATTAGGGAGGAAGAGCCTCTTTTTTAACTTCTCCCCATCCTCACAAAAGATAAAAAAGAGAGAGAGGGCAAAGAAAACGAACACTGCCACTGTTGCAAACACTTCCCTAAGCGGAAAATCAGCTTTCTCTAGCTCTGCAGTGCACTCTTGGAAGATGTGGCTGATGGGCTGCCAGAAGTGAAGATAAAGTTCTGGAATCAAAGTGCGTTCATTATAGACACATCATGAACACATTTCCATATTAATTCAGGTATGTTGAATGATGCACACCAAGGATTTAATGTACTTTTAAGCCTGGCCAGCATTTCAGAAGTTGTCTGAAAACTGGCAGAAATGACAGCCAACAAGTAGAAGCATCCTAAACCAGGTCTTTCTACTCAATTCATTGTTGATGAAATAGAAAAGAGAAAGAGAAAATAAAATCTTTTCATGAAGTAGTGTGCTTGGCAGACTTTGAAAAATGGAATTAGATCCTACATTGCTACAAAACAAAAGCTTCAGTATATACAGTCATAGAAAGGAAGAACATTTAGGAGATTAATTTTCTAGTCACAGAGGGAATTTGCAAGATTTACCACAGCATTTTGTGGAGAACTTGGCGTTAGACGGTGGCACAAAATATGTGTTTTAAAAATGTTTACGTAAATACTACCAGAGATCTTGCTTGGGAATAATGGAAAATTGCTGCATGTTGTACTGTTTGAGGTGTTCTGAAACACAGATGTTGTGTCCTATGAAACATAGTGTAACTTCTCAAATCTTACCAAAAATCACACAAAGTAACTTATGACCAGGGGAATGTCCTACTGGTTAGTTGCTTGCTCTCATGACAATAGCTACAGATAAGTTATGTTAGATATTTGTCTCAGTACTGCACCAGCATAAAGCCTTTTATTTTTCAAGGGATTTCCAAATGTGTAGCCAAGTTGGGTAATATTACTGCTACCAATTCAACATCTCAGAATTTTCAGATGAAAAGCAGGTTTACATGCTTGCAGTAAGATAACATCCTGTATGCATACTCAAGCTTTATCTGTTGCTACGCATCTGGATTCAGTTCATCTGTGTATTGTCTTACTGGCATGTTTGCAAAGTGCAGGTGAGCTCTACCAATGCTGGATATTTATCAAGAGATGCTATCGAATTGTGCAAGGTTGCTTATGCCAGTAGAGAGAAAGAAAGAGAGGGAGTGGGGAAATAAAAGGTCTTTTTCATGTAACAAAGCATCAACGTTAAGTTGTGACACAAATAAAAGTATATTGACTTTCACTAAAATTGTTAACTGCATCCATCGATGAACAACCAACTCCAAATATTGCCGAAGGACATGACTTCTCCCCTCCTGTTTGCAGTGGCAAGGACTGTCACTGTGCCTGATCTTTGCATTTGAAAAACACCAGGGATAGAGCATTTACTGCATCCAGTGACACAAATAAAAACCCACAGGGAATTGTACTCAGACCCTGCTAAGTTAAGCAAAGGAAGAGTGACAACAAATTTTCTGATAAATGAAAAAGACACAGCTGCATAGAAATCAGTGATGGTTTGTGCTTTCTGATTTCACTGAAGGTCTCAGCAACATACAATTCAGCGGCAAAAGGCCTTCACTGTTGGTGATGATGGTGTGGTGTATATAAGTAGGGGGTCAGTCTGCTTAGGGAGTCAAACACTAAGTTTTCTTCTATAAACTCTATTTCAAAGGTCAGAACTGGACAAATATTTACCAGGCTGAATGTGGAAGAAAATTTTCTTACAATTTCTCTGATATTCACCCTAAAATGCTATTCCTTCCTTTTTGTGCCTTATATTTAAACACAAGACAGCGTGAGGTTCTTGGCTGCTCTGAACTAATTGAACTTATTTCACATCAGGTAAGGATGTAAAGGATTCTCCACAAAACTCTACCTTTCACCCAGGCACAAATGCAGATACTTATGGTGTATATTCACATTTTGCATATAGTCATACCAGTTTCTCTTCTTACTGCTTCCTAGCTAGGTAAACTCACAATTACCTGGATTGCTGATGTCTTTAGCAAGTTGGGTTGTATTTTACTTCCATTTTGTTGCTATTGTTTTTTAGATCTGCCTAATCCCTGTCTTTGCAGTCATTTTATCAAGATCTCTTTGTAATGGCTTCAAGCAAATATATGCATGCTTAAGCCATACAAGTTGCATTCCAGCAAACAGCACAATCCTCTGGCCATTTCTGCACACTCCTCATGTGGCTCATCCCAAGACTCAAGGGCTACCCTTTGGCAAAATTCTGCTTGCTTTTGGTTAGCTGAGGTTGACAAAAGTGATTTGATTTCCAGTGTCTTTGGCAGTGCTAGTGGCAGCAATGGCTTATATAGAGATACCTTAGCCTGTTCCTGAAACAAAGTTAGTGTGTTGTATTCAATACAATAACACTACCACAACTTGTGATTAAGTGCTTAGTGAGTTCCATTTCCTTATAAGAACATGTGTAAGAACCCAAGAATGTATGCCACAAGTGAACTAAGCATTAATCTGTCAGCAGCTTAAGTGTGTTTGGGATAGTGCAATGGAAATATGCAGTATAGTGACACAGTGTTTGTTCTCTGGGAAGCACTTAAGAGCAGATGGAACCTGTAAAATAGACTGATTCTGAAAGTGTGCAGCTTCTATCAGATTTGTTGGATGCTTCGTTGTTTTAACCTAAATAAATACAGGCAACATATGCTTGAATTTTTAGTAAGGTGCCGGTAGCTGCAGGTGGGGAACCCAACATTAATAGGTGCACAGAAATTCATCAGGAAGGGACTTTTACTTAAAAAGGTGTGCTTCTCTCCTAAAATAATGAGATGGGTAAAAAGTACAGTATCATTATGGATATATCCTAAGGAACTGAAAAAAAGATTAAGGCTTCTGCAACAACATAAAGAATAAGATCCTGGAGTCTTACTGCAATTCAATGGAAAATTAAGTCCACAGCAGGCATGTCTTAAAATTCTAGTATAAATCAATAGCATCTATAAAAATGAGGGATGGTTGTATGGAAATGACATACAAATCTGTAACATTTAATAGAAAAATATTAAGCATCCTACAGATCTGTTGAAGCACACTGTAAAACTCTGAAGACATGGATACAGTTGCAAGCTGAATTCCAGTAGGGTATGTCTGTAAGGGAGACAGTACATTTGTGTCCTTAACGGTGACTTTCTGAGCTCCACCACTTGCTAATCTGAAGGAATAATAAACCCCGTATCAAGATCTGGAAGACCCTTATATTTGTGCACAGGTTCACCACAGTCAGTACTTCATGGATTTTGAGTTGTGTGCCATTGTGATACTGACAATTTAATTTTTGTGTTCCAAAATTTGCACCAAGCTGAACCTTGGGATGGAATTTGCAGACAGTCTCATTGACATTTATTCTGTTGTTTTATACTGAACTAAATCAGGTTAATAACGGAATCAAAAGAAAGACTAGATTTTCAGAAGCTTGTGGGGGTTTTTTTCTTTTTTTTTGAAAGCAATCAAATCAATGTGTCTCCCAAAATAAAAAAGAGGATGTGGATTTCTAACATCTTGCTTTCTGTGTAGTGCAGAATTTCTGTACCTGTAGCAGAGATCTTGTTTCATCTGGCTGGGAGAAATTTGCCTAGGGTGAGCAGGGTAAGAAATAATATTAAAAATGTGTCTCTAGAAATATAACTCCACTCTTGTGAATTATGTGTGCTGCAGTCTCCTGTTAACTTTAATACTATATTTTGTATGTTCTTCAGGATATAGTGTATAATGTTCTATTGAGCTAGTTTGCATATGCTGTTGGTAGGAGGACACATCCTCAGCATGCTTTTGAATGGCTCAATAAAGGTCATATCTCTTCAAACCTAACTGGATCTTGACTATGCAAAGTATGGTAAAACCTGTGTAGCTGAAAAAAAAAAAAAAACAACCACAGACCAAACCCCTCCATTTTTCCCATAAATAGTGTATCATGCGTATTCTTTCTGCCCAGAGCACAGAAGAGCAGAACTGCAAGGGTCAGGGACATGCTGAGAGAGTGCCATACATTGTCCCAGTAAGTGCTTGGTCTTGCAGCAACTGCTAAGAAATTATAGACATTTTGGTGTCAATGAGGCTTCTATGATTGTGTTGTCTATGCCTTTGCTTGTTAGTGCTACCTAGCAACTTGCATAGAGACAGAGGTGTCAAGCATATGAAGTTCCTACAAATTCGTAGGAAATAAGAATGCCTATAAAGAGAGAAGTTTAAGCTCACATTCAAATGTATTAATAGGCACCACAATGTCAACATAGCAAAAAGCAGGTTTTAATGTCCCAGTGGCAGGGAAAAAGCTTCACACCCATCTTGCTATGGTAGTGTAAAACAACCATGAGCCACCAGGTGTTTGGTAAATTTTGGTGCTCCCACAACTAGTTGAATTCCATCATTCTGCTGCGCACCTCAGTGGTGCAGCTACAGGTTGAATCTAAGCCCTTTCTCAGCCCCATTGGGGAAAGAGAGAAAGTTCAAAGAAAGTGACAGACAGCCATGAATAGCAGCAAATGTATTTGTTTATTCTGAGGCCCATATTTCTCTCAGAATTGTTGTCACCAGAGCTCAACGTCTGCATTTTACAGGCATAGTACTCTGTGATATTACATCTCAATGAATGTTTCAGATTAACAGAATTTGCACAGTATAAATGGAAATGTTTACTTTCCTGCATGCTTTTTGTGCTACAGAATTGTTGATTTTCTTTGTTTTAATTATTTTGTTTTAATGTATGAAGCAAAAAAATGCTATGGCAAAAATGGGGCGAAAATTTAAAAACCAGTGCAAATCCTGAATCCTATCTGCAACTTCAGTGTTGCTTGAACATTATGTGGGAAAAAAGATCATTGCATACACAGCAGTTCTTACTACACTGCCTGGATGAAGTTGAGAGGGTTTGTTAAGTCTGCATTCTCTTATATATCAAAGTAAACATAATCTTTGGTTAATGTGTTTGGAAAAAAATCAAAGCCATTAGGTGGAATACTTGGCACTATTGTAGTTATTGGCAAAATTCTCTTGGCTTCATTAGGGCTACAGTTTCATCTGTTGTGCTGGTTGTAGATCAGTCAGCTGTAGATGGCTTGTGCATAGTCATATGGAAGCGTCACCGGTACCTTCAGAGCTGTCAAGTCTCACACGCTGGGTAGGAAACTTGCTCTTCTGACCTCTTCCTCATACTCCTAACCCTGGTCCAGAGGCTGTTGCTTGTCTCCATCTCTGTCTGTCGCATCTGACAGTGAGAGTCCCTGGGAAAATTCAGCTGGAATAATTTACTGCTATATGATTCATTATCTAGGAGCAATGGAACGACAGGTCCTCCTCTCTCACATGCCTGGAAGTTCAGTCACATGCTCATACACTCATCATCCAATGCGTGAATCTTGTGTGTGTGGATCCTGTAGCATGTTTCTCTTCCTCAGTTCTTTATGGGTAAGGATACTTTCATAAATTCAAGACCTCTTCTCTTTCATGTACATAATTTTTAAATTAGCAAAATTCTCTGGAAGTAAGAGTGCTGCATTTATGACTTGTTCACTGTAGGAGTTTTTGTTACGATATGTTGACAGATGTTTCTAATTCTCCCTGAGTTTAATGAAGCTTCATCTGCTCTTTAATTTTAGTGTAGCCACGTTTTGCAATTTTACTTTATTCGCAATAGTTGAAGATACCTGCTTTTCACAGTCTGATGGAGATTACAAATTACTTTATCATGTAACCCAGACAAAGCAGTGATTTAGAAATCAAAGAAGATTTTGTGAGGCATCAAAAGGATGCTTTTCACTGTATAATGCACCTTCTTCTGCTAAGCAAAAAGGTTTTGGATAGTGCAAATAAAAAACATTATCAAGTCCCTTTTTTTTTAATTATCACTCTTTAACTTAACATCAGTGAAGAAAACTACTGAGTGAGAGTTCAGGGAAATGAAAAGGGAACATATAATGAATAATTATTAAACTGTCTGACTACATTACTTTCCTCTTCATGAAGAACACACTGTGCAGTGTAGGAGTTTGTAATAAATTATGGTCTTTTTTTGAATAGCAGTCCTTAATAAGCTGGTATTTGTGTATTTAACATTTCTCAGAAACTTTTTTTACTTAGAAATTATGTGAATATATGTGAAAAACATCATAACATTGTGTATCCAATTTTGTGACGATTGATACTTGCATGACTGTTGCCCTCCTTACTCTTTTGCAGCTTTTGGTTTTCCGTGACTTCAGTACAGTGACTTCTGATTTAAAAAATTTTTTAAAAAGAAGACAAAGAGAGGTTGGTGGATCACAGGGACTAATGATACTATCTAACTTGAAGTGAGAGAAAAATGAAGTCAGTGTGTAGTGTAAGTGTAAGTCTAAATAGTGAGAATAAATCCAGCCTCTGGCTGATGCTGGCAATATATTTGGTAGTGGAAGTGTTGGGGATGGCTCATCACAGTCTGAAGGAGCAAGCCTTGATTTATGTACTGCCTTGTTTCTAATAGCTGCCACCATTGTTCCTTCTCTGCTGTGAAAATATCTCCAATTTCATACAAGATCTGCCTTCTGTGTCACTGCATGTTGCCCTGTTCCTTCCCTGACACCAACATATGCATGCCCTATGACCAGGCTATCACTGACCTTTAACTTTCTGCTGATACAAATCATACCAGTAACCAGGGACAAGGTATATTTATGTAAGATACATCCAGCCCTCTGTGTCTAATAAGAAGACTACATTATTTCAGGAAAAAATATTAAGTAGACATACTTTACAGATTGTTGTCTGGATTATTCTCCTCCTGAAGACAGCGTACTAACAACAGTCACTCAGGAGATTTGTTTTATTTCTTTACATTTAAATGTTTGCCTTTTGTATGCCACAGATTTCCCTGAAGTGCTATCCATAAATGTATAAGCATATGGAAATGTTGTCTGCAGACATGTGCAATAAGCATTTGGAAACTTGCAGTTTGTGGACTCCTCAAATCACAGAATTTCAGAGCCTAGCTCAGTATGTTCCCTGTAGCCTTTCACTGCTTGTTAATGCACAAGTCCTTCATGGTAGCTGTGAGCAACACCAGGACAACTTCTGTAGAAAGTTGTAAGAAGCTCTGGACAGTGGCATGTCAGCTCTAAAGGAAAAATACCACCATGCCAACACTCAACAATCGAGTTGTTCACTGGTCTCCAGAACTAAGGGAGCTATTTTTCCATTAGATTTTTGGCTCTGATTGACTGACTTTTTATGCTGATTGACTGAATGATAGCTCTGCTGCAGTGTTCATGCACTACTTATTACACATCAAAGAATTCACTAGAGGGACGGCATAATGGGTTTTATAGTGCACAAACCACAGTTTCCCATGAGTGGAGAATTTATACCATTTTTCCTGCATGCATTCCATCATATATATCTCGAGGCAAGCTCACACTGTGTTCTTTACCTTGGGGAATGTAGTATTGGTATCTCTATCTTCTGTTATCTTGGTTTTTGAGAGTACTAAAACATCTTTGAGACTTCTACTTCACTGCCAAATTCAGCTATTATTGGCCAATGGATTCAGAAGTTACTAGAGAAGAACTGGCAGACAGATGATAGCTCCATAAATCTTTTATCAGACTAAAAAAGGGATCTTTTTCCCGAGCTGTCACAGAAGAAGATAAAGCCAGGTCAGGGAAGGACAGGCTAACAACAAGATAGAGTATGACCCGGACATCAATCCTTCCCAGCCTTAGTCGGTCTGACTACTGGTGGGTATGAGTGACCTGTTACCAGTTCCCACATAATCTAGACATTATCCAGGAACCAAAGTTCCTGGATAATGGAGGAGTTTTAATGAGAAACTTACTGAAAGCCTATGAAGTAGTTTTAGGGATGCTTATAGGAAGCTTCTTCCAGGCATGAACGGGAGCTTCAGAGAAAGTATAGCTGGGAAAAATGGAAAGTTTAAACTTTGTGAGGGATGTTTCTCCTGTTAGTGTAACTAAGCAGTGACAATTGAACATCTCAGTTTGTTAGGTACCGTAGCACTGATTAGATAGCTTTAGCTAATCGGTTTACTGATTGCAGTGGAGCATGAACTTCTTTTTGCAAAGACAGTTTTGGCAGCTTTCAAATCTCCAGGACTTATTCTCTTTCCCACCTGACACTGAACTCTCATTTCCCTATCTCATGTACCACCAAACACTATCTTCCTATTTCCCTACATTCCTACCCATCTCAGGACACCTTCCCACCCCTGTCCACTCAGCTACAGGCATGTATTTTCTTTTCCAAATGCCAATCTTTTTCCTCTTAGAAGAAAAGCTACAAGTGACAAGCAGCAGCACAGGATTTCCCTTCCCGCCTCTGTGTTTACCCACAAATACTATCTCCACTTCTACTACCCAGATGGTGCCCCAGACAATATTCACCTTTAGATGCTTTCCCGACATTTAAAACTGAAATATTTGATTCCAGGGAGACCCTTGCATAACCCAAAGCAATCCTCAAGGGACCACATCCTGGTGATTACTACATTAGAATATATCACTGTCTTGCATTTTGTCGTTCCCAATAGCAATTTTTCAGCAGTTGAACATGTGTCAACCCCACACAACATGACTCAACTCAGCCAGAGGTTACAAGCCACCGTCACTGATACTAGAATTGGGCTCAAACAGAGCAAATTATGGCTAGAGCTGAGAAAGCAACAAATAACAATGAATTTGTTTCCCAAAATTCATTTCTCCTTTGCCTTCAGAACAGCAATGAGCATATTTCCAGTTTTCTCAGATTTATTTTTAGTGGAGTTCTTTAAATGAATGTATTTTAGAATATTTTAGAATATTTTACTGAGTGTATTGTGAACCTTTAAAACCAAAAGCTCAGTTTTTATCCCTCAGGTAAAAATACTTGCTTCCATGCTAGCTGAGCATTAAGGCACTTCCAGCCAAGTGCTGGCCTTAAAAAATGGAGATAATTCTTCTGCAGGTTTCTGCACTCACACAAAGCCATCTTGGAATCCTTACTAATGGCTCTAATTATGGGAACCAAGCTTTAACTTTACAAATTCACACATATGACTAGAATATGCATACTATGAATAGTTATTTCAGTAGAATTCAAGTTGTCATTGACTGTGAAACAAAATCAGGGACCTGATAAATTCAGTTAAAATGCAGCCAAGTATGTTCCACTTCATAGTGAAGAACAGAATATTTTGTGCTGCTTCTAGCACACTTCTGAAATGAAGAGAAAAAAGGAGCAATGTATATGTTTCTAGATGCTGTTTAGATGGTCAAATACTTTAAATGTTTGCAAAATGATTTTTTTTTATGACAGCAAGTGAATGCTATCTGTAGAAGATCTTTTTTTTATCTATATGGTCTAGCTCACTGTACGGACTAGTTTACAGATCTAGTTACTTCTCTTCTGTGTTCTCAGCCCTGGTATTTCACACTTTCCAAGTGGTTCCTGACTTCCCTGAGCTACCTAAAATACTCCATCTAAGCAATTCATGCTGAAACAAAGACAAGAAGATAGTAATATGATGTGTTTGTGCTGGATCCAGCGGTACCACTAGCAACAGTGACTGAAGTAAAAATCCAGCTGTTCAAAATTTCTTAGTTAACTTGTAGGTGAGGTCAGGGCAGTAAATGAGCCTCCTCTCGAGGCTGCAAAACCTGGCATTAGACCTCAGAGACTTGTGTTGATTCACCGGTTGCACCCATCACCATGCAAGATTGCTGACACGGGTATATTTTGTTAGCATATCTGCCTCAGAAGAGGGAACTGACGACATGCAAGGGTGTTCACAACCCTGTGAAGGAGAGTTGACGATGGCCTCTGTCTGCTCAGTAAAGAAGGTAGGGGGATATAGAAAATATTCCAGGAAGGAACATGATACATTTTCATTCTGGGGTTTGAAGATCTGTGAACATTTGGTGTTAGAGGCAGTATGGATCTTCTAGGATCCCTTGGTTGAAGTTCTTCTTTTTCTCTTTGTCTCAGTGGCTAACCTCAGGGAGGTGTTCTGGATCAGGTTCCTTCCTCTCCCAGATTATTCTTACACTCCTTACTGCTTCTTTGACTGTGACATGTTTATCTTCATTTCTTTGACTCCTCTCTCTGTTCCTTGGTGAAGAATGAGTTGGGATGCGTGGGTGCGTGCATTTCTGTAATTTCTTCTCCTTTATCCCCCATTACCTCAGCAACTTGAGAGTACAAATGTGTGTCATTTTACTCCTTTACCGCACCAGAAAGGGACAGAAAACCAGTCCTCTTTCCAGTAGCTCCTGTGGAAAAAGGATGAAGATCCTATAACTTCTCTTTTCTCCAAGGAAGAGGTTGTTCCTGTCTCACAAAGTCCTCATTTCATAAACTGTCATTTCGCCAACCAAGGTAGCAGAGGATCTTTTCCATCTTCCAAGAAGAGTGAGGGGAGCCACTTCCTCTGCTCAGGCAGTGCAGGAATGAGGAAAATAATCAGCACACTAGAGCTTGGCTGCTCCATTCCAAATGGACAGATAAGCACCCTGGCACCTGGTTAGAGGGAAGTGAAACTGTGAGGACATTGTCCAAACCTCATTAATTTCAGTGGGCTTTGGATGTGGTTGTCAGAAGGTAGACTTTCGCTATGGCCCAAGTATTCCCCACCCCAAGCATCTGCAGATTGTCATAAAACAGAAGAGCAGTTTCCAGAAATAATTTTTTTTAAGAGTTAGTTTACCTTTGTTACCCTGCTCCAGCATTGCCTTCTCCCAGTTCATCTGCTGTTTTGACAAAAAGAACAACAACAACAAAAAGCTGAGTGTAGAAAGGGATTTCATGTACCATAGCTGCTTAGTCTGTTAAATCAAATTTTGACCTAAAATGAGATCCCTGTAGATTATATGTAATTTTCCCCTTTACTTATATTTAAATGGACCATCAGCTCGCATGGAACTATGCTCCCTGGTTACCATTTACGTTACTGTTCAAACTTACCATGTGGATGGTGCAACAAATGCTCCCACAGTGTTGCTGTTGGGTCGCAGCTATTGTGTGTGCCTGTACTTCAGTGGACAATGGAGGGTTAAATGCATTCCCTTGCAGTACGTGCTTTCTTATGAGTTTTCTGAGTTTTTTATAAAGCTATTTTCTTTTCACTCCTTTCATCTATTTGTTGTGTATGCCCACATGACCTCCTGAAAATACAAACAGAGTCTTTTATTTGCAGAGCCCATTATCAGCCTTGTCTTTAGCCTCATGATAAAGGTCAAGTAGATTAGTTAGGGAGGCTCTTGCCTTTCTAAATTCACGTTGGTTATCTCCTTTTAGATAATTACTATCCATGTACTTCTCTAATGTGCCCCAGGGTATAGTTTCCATTCCTTGAATACTGCAAGGTTAAATTCATCTACTTTTGACACATTTCACTGGGTTTCAGCTCTGCTAACTGATTTAATACCCGTGTTTTTGTGATTAGTCATCCTGGACAGGGGAAATAGAGCAAGCGCTCAGGAAGACTATTATTCTTCAATGCAAATCCTCTAAGAAACACTTGTGCTACACCAGCTAACATTTCTGACTTCTCATGTAACTGTTCTTCAGCTATCCATGCTCTAATCTCTTCCTTCAATGCTGTATTGCCTATGCAAATTCATGCTGTTTATGGAAAACTTGTGGGAATAAAGGAGCACAACAGTAAGAAAGTGATGACTAATATTAACCTCCCTGTAACCTCGAGTCAGACTTCGAAATGCCACTGAAACATCAAGGCTTTCCAGGTTCTTATTTTAAAAAATAACATTCTGATATTAAGAAGCCCACATTTCACATGTCAGGGGGAAAAAAAAAAGATATCATAATAGATTTCTTTTATTTTTTACTCTGTCTTCATGATAATAATTGCAGGAGAAACTTGAGCACTTTCAACATACATAAACATGCAAGACATGACCTTTAAAGGTCCCTTCCTTGCTTCCAGTGAATGTTCCTTATCTACTCATTTGCCAAGTTGGATAACTGTGCTTTAATAGGTGCTTTATCCATAGTTAAGCATGTGCTTTTTTCCTGGTTTTCATTATCACTCTTAATCACAACAGGACATTTAAAATGCTACATAGAATAATAAGACATAAGGAATATGGAGAAAATACAGTGTTCCTTTCAAGATCTTTACTATCCTCCATAATTTGCTAATGAAAATACCTGGTTCTGCCCCATTGACACTTTCAGTATAATATTGATTCCTGATGTCATAACAAAGTGGGAGCATTTTCTTTTCAGTCTTGACAGTACTGTATCTTTAGAGGCCAAATGCTTTCTTGTGTGATGTATCTTTTCAGCAAAGCAGCAGTGAGGATTTGTCACAGTAAGCAGCACTGGTTCTCCAAATAATTCATATCACTATTTAACTCCTCCCTTAAAAAGTAGAAATTGTAGTAGTAGTAATAGTAATAGTAATAGTAATAGTAATAGTAATAGTAATAGTAATAATAATAATAATAATAATAATAATAATGATGTCTACATTACTGTGCCTGATACAGATTTACCAAAGATAACATCTTCTCATCCCCAGAGGGATATTTACATTTGTAACTAATGTTCATTTGTAGCTAGTGCATGTGTGCTGTGGTCAGACAAATCTATTATGGTAAGGAGCACAAAGCTGCACATATACATTTTCCTTCCATCCTCCTTCTGCGAGCATGGATAGACAAATAATTTCTCCCTATTACACACTTCCTGTTCTTGCTAATTCCCCAACGGTATGTCGTGAATACAATAGTATGTATTGAATTAAATAATTCGGCCATGCTTTTATACTTAGGAAGCCCTCCTGTGCTTGAGGTCAGCATGAACAAAAGACACTGAAGCCAAAATGAAGACATACTGGTTTTCCTGTTTCCCCGTAACTCTAAACAGAAACCCTTTTTTAATGTAAGTTTGTTTTCAGTTGTGAGAATATTTAAGCACTACAGAGACTTTGTCAACATATTGTCATTTCGTCTGCTGTTCAGTTGCCTCCTCGTGGGGTGTAACATAAAAGCCAGGCTAGACTGCGCTGTATCCAGCCTAACATTTTTCATTGGCTATACAGCCGTTTAATAAAATCCTTCAAAATGCTGGTATGTTTTTATTCATAAGAGTTTCTCTATTTATGCAATTTTCTGTGCTATTCCTGAATGATTACAACTTCTCTGTAGAAAGAAATGAGGTAAATATTGCAATATACAAAATATTTTTCAAATGCTAAAGCTCTGACCTTATAAAACAAAGAAGCAACTTTGAGTCAGCCAGCCAAGAGCTTTTTATCAGTTTAATGTAGCAGAACTCGACTGAAGGGGCAAATTTTTGCATTACCTTGCCACTGATGTGAATGCTGCAGCTGTATTCCTGTATCCGTATTCATTATTGCTAGTGTTCCTCCTGGATTATGACTGATTCAGAAGAATTTGAATCTTCATTTTGAATTTTTTACTTTTTTTTTTTTTAATTTTTGTAGAAGCAGACAGAAAGAATACTCAAGGCATCCATTATTTCTTTCCACAATTTGCTGGAAGTGGCAGAAGCTATTAAAAAATGAAGGCATACATATCTCATGCTATTCAGCTGGCTGGTAATTAAAGTGCAATTAAATTTTTCATGGTGTAGATTGTGTCTGTTTTCCAAAGAAATTAGAAAGTGTGGTCCTTTGAGAATTGTGCTTTTAGTCTCTAGACATTTACTGCTACAGCATTTATTGAATGTGAACATTGATCAAGTTTGCACATCCAACATACTTATAGGAGGAGGTTTGCAGTTAGGTGGCTTCTCTTTTTAGAAGCGTGTTGTTCCTATAGAAATGCATTGTCATGAAGCTTCCCATATGTATTAAACATCAGTAAATCACAAGCAAAATCAATTATTCTGTATCCCCATTTCAATTTGGAGAATCAAAGTGTGGCACAAATTGCCCCACAGTTAGGAGTCTGAGTCAACACAACAGAAAACTGAGCTCATAAGGTGATCTTGAATCACTAATGCTGGGGAATATTCAGCAGAGTGAGTTAGGTATTCTGAATTTCCTTCTCAAGGAGCCCTTGACTCTGCACTGCCTACGCTGGGAACCTGGGAAGATTAAGCTTCCCATCCAGGCATCTAAAGTTAGATGCCTGTGAGCTGACAGCATGAATATACTGTTGGGATAAATCCTACTCATTTTCTGAAGTCACGTTCAAATATAGTAGCAGAACTGATTATTTGTTAACTATTTAGAACCAACTGCAGGTAGCTCTGGAAGGGATTTAGACATGTGCAGAAGTCAACTAAGCAGATGCCTAATCACTTACTTTAAATGCTTTCCTGAATAGAGACGGAATTAGTGCTCAAATGCTTAGAAGGTGCAGTGCAATGTACAGTACAAAGACATCAAATGACCTCAGAGCACAGACTGAAGGATAGGTGGACAGAATGCTTTCCCAGTGGCAGACGTTACTAGAGGATTCCTAGGGTGGGAAAAGGTTCATATTCTGCTTTTTTCAGGAACAGCAGAATAGGTAATTTCCTAAGAGGGATTTAAATGAGGCAATGGTGATATTTTGGCAATTTGGCATGAAAGGAAATATAAGGAGATGCAGAGAAAAATGCCCAGAAATGAAATTGGAAAAAAAAAAATTCTCAAATCTGGTATCATTAATAGATCAAATAGGATCTGATAGGAGAAAGTCCAGCAGAATGCAATGCCTGAATTCTATAGTGCTTTCAGTGCAAATTCCCCACCTGAAGTATTTATCGCTTTCCTCCAGGAATTCTGAAGAAAATGATTCCACTAGATTTTCCTTTATTTCATAATTTAGCATGGATCCAAGTAATTGAATACTTGTCAAAATGTTTAATGTCTCAAATTAAAAAAAAAAAAAAGTTTTCTGTTGTATTCTGGGGATAAATAGAGGTTCCAGATTTCAGGATTCTACCTTCCTTAGAAACGACAACTAATGTAGAAATGTAAAGGAATGGAGAAACCTGTAATTACTAAGAATCCACAAATCCTAAATAATTGCTCATCAGGAATCAAATTCCAGCTCCTTATATAATGCATTTAATCATGCATTTAAAGTCTTATATTTATGTGAACAAAACAGGTAATCGAAGGCTTGTGTATCTTGGGAGTTTAGTACAGTATTTGTCCTGCCCTGCATTTCCTGACATAGAAATGAATTTTATTGAGTTCCACTAAAACCTCTTCCTTTAAAGAGAGCAAGAGAAAGAGATGATCTTTTTCTTCAGAGACTACCATCCATCTTCCTCTTTAGGGCAGCTTAAATGAGAAAATTTAACACTGTGACTGCAGTTGCTTGCACTTGCTTTGTGCATGTAACCACTTTGTTTTGCTATGAGAAAGGGAAGAGTGACAAATACAACTGAGGTGACAACGCCTGAGAATTTCGATTTGGATTTGTTAACAACCTCCTTAATGTTCAGATTTCAGCTATCTTGACAGGTATATTCATAGAGGATGAAATTCACATGCAGACAGAAGCCCCAGGCTTATGCACCACATAAATCCTGTCTAAGCCGTTAAAATGTGCTTTAAGTGGGCCTAATTGATGTACAGGACCTGTACTGGCCCTTATAGACATGGGAGAATTGCTCCCAGTTTTTAGGCTTGCAATAATTAACTATTGTACTTTGCTTTAAAAATCTTTTATTCTTTTTGATCTGCTTCCATTTTTCCTAATGACCTGCTTTCATGCTGCCTTCTGTTTAAACACAAGCAGAGTGGAATATTTTGATATATATATTAGAAACAAGCACAAATGAAATGCATATTGGAAAGGTCAGCATTCACTAAAAATTCAAATCGGATATTTGGATCTGATTAGACACTGTGATCTGTGCAGTATGCACTTGGGGATTGTGCAGAAAAACCACTAAAAGTGATTATGGGAAAGCACACATTTTGTAAAGGGCAAAATTCATCATATCCCTTAACAAGTCTTAAGACATAGATGGAGACTAGAATTACTATAGCAGCTGATTAGGTCTTTGTTGGTAGTTTAGTATTTGCTAGTACATTAAGCACAATATGCCATTTTTTATTAATACTTCATAATTTATATTTATTGTACCATCAATTTTGGATCAAAATGTAGCACAACCAGCTTATTAACCTAATAATGCAAAATATATTCTTGTATCTAGTTTGCACCTTGCCCCGTTTTGTCTAGTATCTGAAAGGACAAATCTTTTTATTCTCCACATTAACCAATTTTCTAGCTACCTCCTGTCCACTTAGAGCAAGTCATATAGGAAACATGAAATTTTATTCTTAAGACAGGAGAGTTACACTATCTTCGTCATAGGATTTTATCTTTACATACATTTTGGACCAATGTTCTGAAGGAACATGGGCTTTTAGTTTTTTAAACATACCATTTTTATTTGACCAATGCTTCTGCCTCAAGGGTAAATAACCCAAATAGATTTTAAAGTGCTTTAATTAATCTTTTCAAATACCTCTGTTTTTCTCAGTTTAATGCAGTATGGCTCGACTTACTTTGGAAATGAATCAAGCTAAGTATGAAATAACTCTGTGTTAGTTTTCAATGACTGCATCTACAACGTGGCTGAAGTGTTTACTTTAAATTCACCCATTAACAAATTCAAATTAACCTTGAGAATGTATAGGTAGACAAGCTGTCTAACTCTGGTATTATGTGGAAGAATTATGTCTGCCCAAGAATTGCAGTTATTTCCAAATTCTTCCTGAAAATCAGTGTGCTTGCCCACGTATTATAAAAGCTGAAAATTTGAAACTGTAATTCGAAAAGTGTTTCATGTTGCAGTCATAATTTCTAATCAAGTCAGCTTGGGGTTTTTTGGGATCGTCCCACATACACTGGCAAGTATAGAAATGAGGTTTGACCAAACACCTTCTCTTTCAAGTACGTGTAAACTGTCTTTAATCTATTTTGAGTTGTTGACCTTGAGAGATTTGTTGGAGTTCATGGAGTTTTAAATCAAGTGTTAAAATTAAATATGATACAGTAATACACATACAGTGAGGTAATCAATAGCAATGTTGTGGGATGGTTACTGAGTGGCAAAGATACATTGGGTAAACTGCTCTACAGGTATTAAATGCCCGAATTGCCATCAGTTTGCTCACTGCTCTGATTTATGGGATCTATTCTTCATGTAAATGGTCATTTGCTGCTTTTGAAAATAAAGATTTTGTTTGTGGAGCCATGCTACAAAAGCACTGACAGTGAGAGTATGTGATGGAAGTCGTTCAGTACAGTGATCTGAACAGACTGGAGAGTTGAGCAGAGGGGAACCTCATGAAATTTAACAAGGGCAGGTGTAGAGTTCTGCACTTGGGGAGAGACAACCCCATGCACCAGTACAGCTTAGGGGTTGACCTGCTGGAAAGCAGCTCCATGGAGAAGGACCACGGAGTCCTGGTAGACAATAAGTTATCCATGGGACGGCAATGTGCCCTGGTGGCCAAGAGGGCCAATGGTATCCTGGGGTGCATTAAGAAGAGTGTGACCAGCAGGTTGAGAGGGGTTATCCTCTCCCTTTACTCAGCACTGGTGAGGCCTCATCTGGAGAGTATTGTGTCCAGTTCTGCGCTCCCCGGTTCAAGAGAGACAGGGAGCTGTTGGAGAGAGTCCAACTGAGGGCTATGAAGATGATTAAGGGACTGGAACATCTCTCGTATGAGGAAAGGCTGAGAGACCTGGGGCTGTTTAGTCTGGTGAAGAGAAGGCTGAGAGGGGACCTTATCAATGTCTATAAATATCTGAAGGGTGGCCGTCAGGAGGATGGAGCCAGTCTCTTTTCAGTAGTGCCAGTGATAGGACGAGGGGCAATGGGCACAAACTGCAGCCCAGGAAGTTCCACCTCAACATGAGGAAAAACTTCTTTACTGTGGGGGTGGTGGAGCACTGGAACAGGCTGCCCAGAGAGGTTGTGGAGTCTCCTTCTCTGGAGACGTTCAAAACCCAACTGCACGCGTTCCTGTGTAGCCTCCCCTAGGTAATCCTGCCTTGGCAGGGGGGTTGGACCAGATGATCTTCAGAGGTCCCTTCCAATCTCTACCATTCTGTGATTCTGTGATTCAGTGTACCAAGCTTATTTCTCAGGTTTGATACCCTACTCTATACATGAGGCTTGTGATGCAATACACAAGTCTGATGACTGTTAGATTAACTGGAGGTTAGCAATCTTGACAGGAGACCTTTGCAGGCAAATACACAGGGAAGATGTTCAGTGAAGGAGCCTTGGGCATGGGCCAGCTGTGTTAAAAGCTAAAGGAGACTTGGTGGTGGAGGGTTCAGAAGAGGCTTCTCTGTTCCCAAAACGAGAAGACAAGGCTGCCAAAAGAAGAGATGAGTGTTTATGCTCTGCAGTGGAGACAAAGCAAGGCATTCTTGTACTCTGTAACCCAGTAATCTCCCCATTTATTGCTTCTCTGTTGAGGGGAATATAGCCTTTCTCAATGTTTTTTTTCCTGATATAAATATTTCTGCACATGAAACCGGCTTAAAATATTATGTCTTGTGTGCTGTGTAATACTGTATGACATACTGTATGAAATTACTTGATCTATATTCTGTCATGTAGGAATCCAAAAGATTGTGGTATGGCTATATTTAATCTGTCTGGGCTCATATTTTTAAATGCTAAGGCAATCTGCATATCTGCACACATTCATTTTAAATCTACTTATGTCATGGTGGAAATACTTTTACTACACAGTAGTGTTCATGCTGGCAGTGTACTTTCACGCACAGCAAAATTTCACTCTTGGCTCATCTCTATTCATAAACAAATGTCATGGAGATGTTAATACTCTGCACTTCTAACAAATCTACTGTATCATGCCTCAAAACAGTAATGAAAAAGATATGTATTTTGCAAAACATACTTGCATAGTTAGCATTATTTGTACTTTATAGCAACATATAAAAATAATAATTTACATGGGTAAACTATTCAGGTCTTCTGCTGTGTTGTAGCTAAATAACTCTGTGTTTGGAACTGGGCTTCATTCTTACCTCTATTCTGGAAGTGCACTGTTAAAAAGACTGATAGCATCTAGAAATTCATAACTTTGTGTTTTCTTTTAATCTAATTATTATCTTTTAACTTAAAATGAAATTTATACCAAAGGTTTGAAAGAATAATCAAGGTGCTTTCTGAGGGGAAGGGATATTAGATATCAAAACCATGGCCTAAACACCAAAGTAGTGGTCATTCATCTTTAAGATGGAATCTAGAACATGCCTGAGAGAAGTAAAATGAACATGTGGCAAAGCTGCTCAGAAAAGTCAAAGCAGGAGCTCAACCATCAACATGTCTACCCTGTTGTCTATCCATAGCAGATCTGGATGAGAGTAGATCTGATGATTCAAGGCTAAGGACGGCATTTGATGGTAGCATCAACCAAGTAAGGGCTAGAACTGAGCCATATACCTTCTTATATGAAAGTACAACTCTGTTCATCTGATAACGGACAATGTAAAGAACTGCCCTAAATATCAAGGGCTATGATAAAGTATGTGATAGGTTTTGCCCCAAAAAGGCTGTGGAAAGCCAGTAAGCAATTAGCAGAGCCCTTTCTAAGAACTGGTCTTTCACGTGAGTCAAAGCTGCTGGTTCTTTGACAGAGTCTGATGAAAAACGGGAGGAAGTGGACCACCATGAGCAGAGAAAGAAAGGAGATACAGCTCCAAGGAAAAGCGTGAAGTCCTTTTTATTACAAAAGCTTGCAGTGCCATGATGTGCATCTGCAAGGTGACTCCAGGAAAGATCTCCATTTTTCTGGGAGAGAAGCTGTCACCTAGTAGAGGCCTTTTTCTGCACTCTATTGAGTTACATCTGGTCCAGCATGAAATACAAACTGGAGGTGATATAGAAAGCCTCAGAATGGATGCCATGAAAGCCAAGAGATATCTAAGCCATATTTCAGAGAAATCACAAATTGACAATCAAATGGTGGGGTCCCATTGTGCTACTTTACAAAATCAGATAGAGCCATGACATTTTGTTTTTGCTCAAGGCAAGTAAATGCCATTTTAGATTTTGATGCATGCCTCATGCCATGGATTCATATTTAATGGCAAAGACTCAGTATGTGGTTTTCCTGTGCCTCACAAAACAGTATTGACAGGTTTCTTTTCATAGCTGCCTCCTGTACCAATTTAGAAAGATGCCCTTTAGGCTGCAGAGATTAATGGACATAGCATAGATCAATGGGTAGTTTCCTGAGGCTTTATGCACAGTACACCATTGCATGTCTTACCATATAATTTTCAGTGTGTATAGGGAGCTTACTTTGAAACAGCTGTTAGTGGTCTAACTGTTGCTTCAAGGACGCGTATCTTGCATGTAGCCCATCCAAATAAGGAATCATCCTCCACAGGACACACCACTTTGGTTATGTGTAGGTAGACGGGACTCAGGAGTGGGAAAAATATAAAATGGTGAATAAAAAGATGTCAAAAGGAGGTTAGAGGGGGAAAAAAGCAACTTGGTGGGATAGAGAATAGTGAAAGAAGAAAACGTAAGGGTAAAGATAGAGAAAGTAGGAAAGAAAGATACAAAAACTAGAAGAGGAAAACAGAGAAAAAAACAGGAGACAAGTATCTGGAAAGAGGGAGAAAAGGGAATTTCTTATTACAGTTCAAAATAATTACTTATGAGATAGACCGGAGGTTCTGCCTCAGACACAGCTGGTATGTCTGATGGGACACCAACAGTAAATATTACGCCAAAGGGTTTTAGCCCACAAAGAGGTGTAACCTGGGACACAGGATGACATAGTAGTCCAGGACTCATAGATTGGTTACTTGGGCAGCTCTGCTGAACTTGCACAACAGCTTGCTGGAGCTCTTCCCAGTGTCCTGACTATTACTTCTGAGCTAGAACTGTGGACCTTGTCTCACTGTGCAGAAATCATCTACTGGGAGCTGTGGACCAAGTATTACAGAGTCTTTCTTTAGCTCAGTGGGACACAACTACTATTTGATAGAAAAAATAGTACTTGATAGAATCCACATTTGCTTCTTTTGCTCATTTCCCCTCCTCCACTTATCCAGAAATCAATGTGCTAATTGCCTCCACACAATTGGCTGAGAGAGAAATGTAGTTGCTCACTGTTTCGTAATTTTAGACAGCTACAAGACATTTATTCATGTGCTTTAGGCATAATAGTGCAGTTGTAGCTCTTCCTTTGTGCTTGCTGCCCTCAGTGAACGGGGTGCAAGGTAAACATTTATCAGATCATTTCAGAGGATTCCTGTCAGAAGTGTGCTGTACCGACGGTTTGTCTACTTGCAACCTCTAGGGAAAGGAGGTTTGACATGTAATGTCCATGCCTCCACCGGTGCCTGAGAAAGTACCATTGTAAGGACAGGACTGATCAGGTCCCTGTCAAGTAACTCCACAGGATTTCCTGTGCAGCTTCCAGGGGCTGGTTGGTTTGTTTGTTTTTCTTTTTTTTTATTTCTCATGGCCTCATGGCCATATTCTTCAGTGTCATGTTCAGCCACTGCACTTGTGGTTTGGCACAGAGAAGTGGCCACCCTTCCATGGCTCTCCTCACAAGGGCTGGAGTTTCCATGATTGGAGAAAATGTTATCCTTTCAACAGACCGGTCATGTATTTTTATGTATTAGCCACTAAGTGGGAGAAAACCAGCTAAACTGGGTTCCTGTGTATCCTGCCCTATATTTTCAGTCTAGGAACTCTTTACTTCTGTTCTTACTAAAGAGATTTATTCAGTAGGTCCCTGAATGCATTGCACTTTAGCTTAAATGAATTGTTCATCCGTTATTTTGCCTATAGAAATATATCCTTGTCAAGTCAAGACATGAACCTCTAATGATCTAATTTAGAAATGCAACTCAAAACCTCATACTGAGGAAATTTGATGCAAAACACCTATTGGAGAGTATCTTTTATCCTCCTGTCTCACACATCTCCAAACAAGCTCTGAGTGGCTGGGCCCCATAACTATAGCTAGGTATAATTTTGCAAAACCTTAGAATCTTCTAGGACAAAAAATATGATTAAAACATGGCGGATTGAGATTAAAAACAATTTTGAGCCAAAATCTGGGCATAAAACTTTTCTCTCTGTCCCAGAGACCACTGTAGGAAGAAAGCGACATTTGAACAAAAAGTGAGACAAAAATCTTTTAATCCTGAGTATTACGCATTCTGAGCGATGCTCTGGAAACTTGGCTTTGATTCTGTGATGCTGACATTAACATTGTTTTATAGCTCTTAGAAGCATGGTGTGCCATGTGCTAGCAAAGGCGATATAACTGTGGCAGTCTATGCATCAAGCATTAAAATCAGGCATTGTACTGGTTTAAATCAGTGGAAAGTGTCTTGAGATGTTCTGCTATCTGTAAACATGCATGTTGGATTTAGCCATTGGAGACCATAGCTCACAGACTAAACTAACTACTGATATGAAATACCATGTAAAGCATGAAATCTTAAGAATTGCTTTACTTCGTATGAACCGAAATATTCATTTAATGGATCTATTTCCTCCTCAAGCAATCTTCTTTTAAAAAATTTTTACCCCCTGCCTGCTCTGCCAAGGTACAAATGTTCTCATTAATCAAGGTGTGCAGCAAACCTGGCTTTGCTTGAAAAATGCTTGCTCAGTGAACATGCTACTTTCAATTACAAACAGAGAGTTCAGGCATGCCTTGGTCTTTTGACGTATTGCACAAAGTTTTCCATGCCGTGAAGAGGCATCGTGATGTTACCTGAAAAAATATCTCCTTTATTGTCAGCCAGCATTTCAGGCAGCACTTTAGAGCCTGGGAGAGGTTATTGCTCATGATTGCTGTTCATAAAGTTCATAGCAGGTCTTTTCTTTCTGTAAAGAATGCTATTTCCCCCCTCCCCTTTATTCCAGATTGTTTTATTTCCTAGGAAACTCTGGAGCAATTTACATACCTTTTGGGTCATGCAAGAAATTTGCTAGCCCACTGAGCGGCTGGATGGAAGTTAAGTGTTCTCCAGTTCAGACAGATGGTCTCGTTTAGCTGTCACATTTTAACTGTGTAGCTTACCAAAGATTTGTAGTTCTTTTCAGAACTAGTGCTAATATTTTGAATTTCTACAGAATCTTCCTATTGAACTCTCAAAGCACTGCACAAACATGATTGAATTTAGCCCTTATATCAGGGGCTAAATTAGAATAGATCTCATCTTGAAGATGGAAAAGCTGAGACATGAGAAGTAAGGATGATGTCTAAATGAGATATCTGACATTAGGCAATGGACTTCCTGTTCAGACACGCTGGTAACAAGTTATGCCTAAGAAACTCACTAAATTTTGTAAATGCTAATTCAGCTGTTATTATTGCTATTATTATTGACAGTGAGTATCCAAGAAGCAAGAAAAACTGAAATGGCAGCTGGTAAAGCACAGGCCTGACAAATTTTGAAAGGTGACAACACTGTGGATGAAAGCAAAGAAAGTTGTAAGAGAGGTGAGTCCAGAAGGCAGCTGGATGGTCAAAAGTGAGGGGATAAGCCATCCATACATTGGCAGAACAGTAAGATTAGTTTCACTAGGTTCAACAGCTACCCAACCAAATCAGAAGCCTGTATACATTAAGCTGCATCAGATGTCTGCTGTTGGGATCATAGTGAACCAGCATCTTGCTGGTGTGAAGATTGTGGGGGAAACAAGAGATCCCTGGTCTCACTTTTTTTCCATAACCCCCATATTGCTATTGACGTGAAACTGTTGGTGAACACAATGCCACTGTGGTAGTTAGTGCAAACAAGAAGGTGTTTACTCAGGAAACAACAATGGCACAAGATATCACAAAGCAAAAAGGACCATCTTGCTAACTGGATGCAGAGTGAATTCCTTTCTGTATTCACTTGGCTTAAAGTGGTGCTCAGAGAGCATCCTCCCATCAGAGGTGACACTGAACAATTGAGACCAAGACCCATAATACTTTAGAAGAGGGAACCAGAGGGCCATCACCTCAAAGATTTAGGGCAAATTGTGAAGGGAGAAAAAAGTGAAAGGAATGGAAAATGCTGTAAAAAAATAGTGCAGATTTGCTAAAAATGAATTCTGCAAGACCGTATTTTTGATAAGACAATATAATCTAAATGAAAGAAAATACCACAGAGCTAACTTCAATGAAGAATGTAATGGAGTATTATAGAGTTACTGTCATTCTGTTTGTTATTTGCACAAAAATGGTAAGATGGATAAGAAACTGTGTAAGAAAGAGGCAGGTTTGGGGAGGTATCAAAAAAAGAGGGAGATTCCTGTGAGTCCTTTCACAGTCTTCCACCTGTTCTAAACTGGAAGCTTATCATTTGGAAATAGCAGACAGGGAAGAAGATTTGGTGATCACAGGGTGACTGTAACATGCCAAATGATGTAGTCATGGAAGAAGAAAATATGAACCTGGACTTGATTATCCATTTGCTTTTTGATCAAAAATCAACTGCAGCTTGAGCTGGGTTGATGGTTCAGCTGGTGTCTGAGACAGAACACCTTTTTGTTTGTTGGTTGTTGGTTTCATCTGATATCTTCTGGGTATTATGAGGCAGTGATCATTCCTCATTTGCCTTGTCCATGCTACCTGTGATTTTGTACATCCATCAACAAGTCCTTCCACAATCATTATCTTTTGCAAGCTTGTTCTGGTCTGTTTATTTACTCTTTCATTGCACTGCCATTAACTGTCGTCATCATCCCTGTCTATACCTTTCTACTGAACTCTTTTGAGAAGACAGGATCAGAATTACTCACAATACCCAAGATGTGGAGGCGTGATGTATTTTTACAGCAGTTCTCTCCTTTCTTTTCATAAAAATATCCTAATATTTTGTTTGATTTTGTTCACAGTGCTAATTTTTTCACAGAAATATCCATTATAGCTCCAAGATTTATTTCCCAAATTATACAGGTTACTTCAGAACCGATAACTGTATATATAAATGTCTACTAACTGATATATGCGTACAAAAATAATAAAAAACCACAATAACTGTAGTCCCCAGAACTCAAAAGTGACAGAAATGCATCCGAAGAACATGCTGTTTTGATTCTTTCCTGACCCACTGCTGTCATAAGAAAAGTGACAATGTCTCTCCAGATTTCAACCGTCCTGTCTGAAATTGGTATTTGTAATCATCTCTCTAAAGAGAGAGAGAGTCATTTACCGGCACCTGACTGTTTCTCTGGAGAATTATCTGGAGAGAGAATAGAAAAGGAAACAAGGAATTTTGATACTCTTGCTTAACCCAGTCATCTAACTCACATGTTGTCAGTCTCTTGTATTACTAAAGCCTTCTGAGGTGAGCAGAGATACTGCCGAGTGAAGACATTTTGCACTGAAGATGTCAATACAACCAGCTGTGTCCTTCCTTGTGCAGTTTGTGCTTGCACGCACACACTCACACACTTGCACGACCTCTCTGAAGTTTACTGACACTAGTAGCAATCAGGTGTGTGTGGCTTTGATACCAGGGAAACTCAGGTCCCTCAGAGCAGAGGGAATCAATTAGAGGAAAGTTATATGCAAGCCGCATAAGGGATCCAGCAGTGCTTTTCATTTTCCTGTCACTCTCTGGGTCTGTGGCTGAAGGTCATGCAAACTTGTAGATCTGTGATCTGCTCTGAGAAAACTGGAATCTGAACTTGCATTGCTTATATCTGCAGCCAATGTTGCAGTTTTATTCTTAGCTGTATGAGATACGGATGGCGGGCCATTTTTCTTAACATCAACAGCTAGTCACAGGTTCACTGCCGGAGGAGAAGGTGAAGGTCTTTGTCACAAATTACAGTGTCTCTAGTGTACATTTTCCTTCCATATTTTACTTCTCTTTCCATGTGTGTTCTGTTTAACTAGCTTTCCCATTCTTCCTTTGCTGTCTTTCCTACATTTCTTGTGTTTTCTGGCATTCTTCCAATGTAATCTATATGGCTTTTAAAATCTTTTTATAAATCTTTTGAACTAAACTGCTGACCTTAATCTCTTAGTCTTCTGGTTATGCAAGGACTGAGACAGTATGTTTCTATCTGCAGCAACAGTCCGTCCTACCATCTTTAGCTGTGAAGATGGTGAACTCATGACGAAAAAACCAAATGCTACAAGATGTTTTGAAGATTGGCCAGGACACAGGGGCAATCTGTATAAAATCTTTTCCTACTTCCATTCCAGATTGAGCACTTTTTCTTTCCTTAACATCTCTTAACACCAGAAGAAAACAGAACATTTAAAGTGGACAGTTCAAACAGTCATTGTCAGCATTTTGAGTGGGTGAGTTACACAGATTGAGAGCCAAGATGAAAATTACAGCTTATACCACTTCGTCATTTCATTGAAGTTATCGTTCAAATCTTGGCAGATCCAACATCTGGAACAATATCCATTTTAATGTGACATAAATTATCACCATAAGGAATACGGCAGAATGATCAGCAGCCAGGGAGAAATGATTTCTGAGACGGATAGCTAACATTTTCTTGAGAATTCAGTCGATTAAGAAGTGTGATTGCTTATTTGATCACATCAGTTAAATTACTGAAACAAATAATAATGCAACAGTGTGAGATGCAGATGCAATGAAAAATATTTTGAGCCATAATTTCACAGATCTAAATCCTGAACTGTTTCCAGAGGCAATTGCTTCACTGAAATAACAGGACATTTCTTGAGTGAGCACAGAATAAAAAAAAAAAAACACAACAGAAAAATAAATTGGCACAAAAGTTTCTAAACTAAGGTTACTGTCTCTGCATTTCATTTGCAAAATACAGCAAGCCTGTCAAGCCTATAAAACTACATTTATTTTCATTTGGATTGGCAGAGCCAGACAGATAGACAAGACAGCATAGACACAAGAACTGGGCTCTGCATGAACCAAAAACCATCTTAAACTTGCAATGAGATCTAGGTTCAACTCTTGGCTTTCCCAGAGATTTTCTCTTGTAATATTGGACAAATGACTTCATTTGCCTGGGCCTCCATGTCTTATTTGTGCAGAACAAAGGCTGTCATGCCTAAACTCTTTAGTGCTTAGTATGATGAGACTCGTGCATGAGTTGTGGTTGTTGGTGAAAATTTCAATATTGGGGATACTGAGAGTTTTGCCAATAGAGCAATAATACAGATAGAGAGCACATGTAAATTAGACTGCAAAATGTACAGCCAGGATATATTGTAAGAGTATGGAGACTTTCGAGTGAACTTTGATCAGAGGTGTTAGGTCTACACTTCTTTACTGATATCAGGTCCCAGCTGGCGTGGAAAATGATGCTGGCTTTCTGCTGTTATTTGGTTAAAACAGAAGAAGAGAAAGTCTCTTAAGGGTAATTAATAGTTTTATGTAATAGTCATAGAAAGTTACTTTTCCTGCTTTAGTGTGTGGGAGATTTTCCAGCATAAAGCTTCTACTAATAATAGTGTCTTCTCATCACTGGCAAAGCTTTTTTGTAATGCTTTAGGGATGTGCACTAGCGGTTACCTCCAGGAGAACCTCCTTGCTAGTGCTGAGGAGCCGATCCCAAAATCCAAGTGAGAGAGGTCAAATCTGGGAAAAAATAGAAAAGAGGAATGCCAGCATTAAAGTGTTCACTGATGCTTTCATTGTCTCTGTGAGGCACTGTGATGGGGAGATAAAATGCATAATAAACATTTCAGGGCAGCTGGAGTATATCAGGTCTGACACAGGCAGAGGATTTAGTCTGCCACTCCAAAAATGACATGGCTGCTGCAGAAGGCATAAGGAGAGTTGTAAGGTACTGAACTGATTTAAACTTAGCTGGTCAACAACGATAAATAGGAAGTTGTTAAGAGAAGAAAAGAAAGACAGGGAGAAAGACAGAGAAAGAGAAACTAGAAAAAAATAACAGGTTAACGCCATTATTATTCCAAGAAAAAACATGTTATTAACATGAAAGCCAGGCTAGTATCCTTTTGAAAAGCTTTGACAGGGACCCCTAAAGATTATACACAGGTTAATATAGATACATTGCCCTTAGAAATTTTACAATTCCAACTAGACTTGTAATACTTTGTATGCAAAACAGAGTCACTTAGTCCAGTATCTCACAGAATCACAGAATCACTAGGTTGGAAAGGACCTTCAAGATCATCAAGTCCAACCATTAATCCAGCGCCACCATGTCCCCTAAACCATGTCCTGAATCTATAACAACATTCCCACTTCCTCCAAAAATAACCCTGTAACCTTGTTCCATCCCAGGCAGAACTCTTGCACGGGGCTCATGCTTATTAAAAAATACTAATATTGAGCAAATTATGTATAAAGCTGCTTAAGATTATTTTCTATAAACAGAGCATTGCTTGTTAAACACTATTTCAGCCTTAAATTGCTGGTTTTGGAGCAGGAAATGCTAAGTGAAATTCTGTGTAGGAGATCAGACTGAACAGCTGCAGGACCTTTGGCATTAAGATCTGTAAGCTCCTAAATAAGCACAGTTAGTTTAGCTCTCTTATGTTCCTGAGGTGTATAATTTCTTTGACTATTCATAAAATAACTGGTTCCTCCCTGGAAATGTTGATAGATACCAAATGTTTTATACTTTTTAGCACAAATAATAATTTGTCCTTAAATTTTTCACAAAAATGTTTCGTGTAATTCCCATATTGAGAACCCACTGGTCATCCCAGACAAGGAGTATAACTAATATCATGCAAATTAGATGGCCAGTCTCACATCACTGAATAATGAAACAACAAATAACTGGACAACATAAAAATAATTCCTAGGCTGCTGTTCAGTGAACAGGTTTAATGAATGTACTCAAATACCGAGCAATTCAGAAATCAAGAATGAATCAGAGAAAGACGAGAACATTGAACTTATTGGGTGCTATATTTGTGGTGAATATTTCCACCAGCTGTAGTGGGTATGTTTCTGTCACGAGGCTGATACTGTTCGCTTTGCATTCAGCTCACCACCCTTCCTGAAGCCCAGGAGCCTCTTCTTAATTCCTTCTTTGTTGCCGGGGCTCCTAAAACTGCTTTATGTCTTTTATGCTGTCATATTTACTTGCACTAAAAGGTACTGCAAACCAATTTACAATTATTTATAGCATCACTTTTTACATGTCACCATATTAAAGAGCCTTGTAACGTTTCCATTTTTAACCCTTATTTCAGGTTTTATAAATCCTGCCTGCTTCTAATTACATCAGGCTGAAGACAACAGTATAAATGTTAACCCACAGACTGATTTAGGTAGGCATCTATTTTAAAATATGAGGTATCAGAAAAGGCAGTGATTTTGCATAGTCTCTTTTTTTTTTAATACTAGGTTTTAATTCACAAGACAACACAAAAGCTCTGATTATTTACCCTGTAATGGGAGATAAGTTTAGTGGAATTAATGATACTACAGTATTAAGAAATAGAAAGAACTGGCTAAAATTTGTCAAGGGTTGTCTTTGTTACATTGTCCTTTACTTGAGAACACAAGGGATTTCTTGGAGACATTCAGAGCTAATATACAGAATGAAGAAAAATATTCTTTTCTTTATAAATTATATGATCAGTGACTGCACTGGGGGGTTAATCAAGGCAAACCTTGTGGCTAAGTTACAAATAGGAGCTATCAATTTCATGGTGTATTAGAAGCAGCTATTGCTTTACAAAGTATGGGCCATATCTTTGCCAAGTTAAAATTGGTATCCTTTTATTTTGTGAGTGAAATGCAGGATCTGCTGGTGCCTGGAACAGTAAAACACCGGTGCAAGCTACCTGGAGACCAGGAAATAGCTTTTGTTTGAAGTTTTGAATAGTAAGCTAGACAGTGCTGCCTTTGCTTCATTGTTCACCTACGAAGTCTCCGGGCACATCCCGGAACAAGGGTTGAGCCAGGGATTACCTGAGAGAGTGTGGTCCCTACAAACCCATCAGTCCCAGTGGCTACCTCCAGCAAAGCCGTTGAGAGCTGGCCAGCTTGCTCACTATTATCTTTGCAAGGTTGAGAAGATCAGGGAGTTAACATCCAAGTCAGGATGTTACAGTCCAGGTGAGTAGAGAGCTAGAGAGGTAAAAAATTGGTTCGGTGGTGGGAGTGAGAGGGCACGGCTGTTTGGATGCCAGTGACAGCGAGGTACCGCAGAGGACTGGGTACTCATCCTGTTTAACATCTCTATCAACAACCTGGAGGAGGCAACAGAAGGCACTTCTGTGGGTTTTGCAGATAACACCAAACTGGGCGGACCACTTGATAGGCAGGAGGGCAGGATGGAGGGACAGGCCAGCATAGATGCTAGTCATAGTTGCTAACAAAGCTGTGCTGCCTTATATGAGCAGAAGATGCCATACAAAATGTACAGCTCTTTCTCAGCCTCCTCTAGTTCTCTTGTTTACAGTGCAGCTTTACTTTTTAGTTGTTATATTGCATTTAATCTCTCTTTGCAAGTGAACTACTGGGCATTGACCAGTGCCAACGGCCAGGAAACATCACTCCAGAGAACTATCTTTATTTCAGCTTTCAGTATGTTACTGTTCCTCTTCCTGTCCCTCAGGCCTTGGTAAATCTCATAAAATCCTTTTCAGATTGAAATCCTACTCTTCCCAAGCTGTAACTTGTTTTACAGCATGTATTTCTCTATAGTTGTCTTAGTCTCTTGTTGACAGTCTTTAGGTACCGGTTCCTTGGCTGGTAAATGTCTCCCTTATTCTTAAATTTATCCACTTCGTTTTGTTCAGAGCAGTGTGTGGGGATAATAAATTGGCTCACAAGTACCTGACACTGCTTCTTAGTTCTTTCTGCTGTGCCAGTTTTTCATAATACTGAATCCTAGGGATGTTTTGAAGAAGCCAGCAGCATTTTCCCCACTTACACGTCTCCCAGAAGAGCTGCAAGCTGTCTGGATTTCTCTAGTAAACTCACTCAATGGATGTGCTTGCACAAAAAGTGTTCCAATAGTTTAATAGATTTATTCCAGGATATGATAATAAACAGTTGTTTCAAATGTCAGTTTTAAGGCTTGCAAAATGTAGCTATGTACATGCATAAGATCAGAGCATAAATCAGCTCAGTAAAACAGCTTTGTAAATATTTATGAGCACAGGACTCTTCTTTCACACTTAGTCCTTCTACGTCCTCATCTTATTTTCACTTGCTTTAGTTTATGGCTGGTTGTCTGGGCCGAGTACCTGACATTGGTAAATTGCCACCTGTTTTCTCCAATATTGCCTATACCACAATCCTAAATCTTTATTGACTGCAGGTGAATGTATGGTCTATAGAAAGGAACCTGTTTGCATGGAGGGGCAGATTCTGAATTCTGATGGACTCGTGTGAAGGCACCATATTGCTGAACTGAAGCATAGCCTGGATTTGTCTTTGTGAGCTGCCATCCCTGTGGTGGCTGCAGGCAAGGCAGGACCCAAGTTCCGTTTGTGTTGGTCTTTTGGATGGAGCTGGTTATTCAGGAGGGAGAGAAAAAGGAGAGACTTTAAAGGAGAGACAACCCTGGCTCATTCTCCTGTGGCCGTGATGCCTGCCCCAGGCATCCCTGCATTTTGGTGGCCCAGAGGAGAGGGAATGAATGATCTTTTTGCTCCTTCCTTTGCGGCAGTCACAGGTGAGGGCAGAATTACGCAATCATATAGGTATCTTTCTGCAATTTTTACAAAGTTGTGCTCACCACTCGCATTTGTGTCAACGCTGCAATTTTTATTACTCTTCACTAATTCACACCAAAATCTCTGACTTAGTTGCATTTTCTCCCTATTTAACTGGTAGCAGATAGCACCATGTTAATTGATGTAATAACCAGAAACAAAATCTAAAATTAAACCTACTGATAATTTTCTAGTGTTTGTTTAACCAGATCCTTGAATTTCCTGAGTGGTCAGTTTGGACTCAGATAAGTGCTATCATTTTTCTTCTCTCTTGTCTGCTGGCTTTCCAACCTTTTTGAACTGCAACCCACAGGGTTTGGTGGTGCTTGTGGCAATTCAGGATGGATTAGTCTCATCGAGTAGTTCATTTCTGCTGCTTTGAGAGAGGCTTTGTGAGATCAAGAGCTGTTGCTCCCGAGATCCTGCCAGGCACGCTTCCCATGTGTTTCTGTATGTCTTCACTGAAACTGAGTGACATCAGCAGAAAGGGGTTTTTGTGTGTCAAAACATTTTCCATGATGTTTACACATCTTCATTTTATATTTGTAAGGACAGACAGATACACTGCCATTTAAGCAATTACTTTTATTTAATAGTATTTGCATTTTCATTAGTGAAAAATAATGGAGAAAGATAATTTACTCATTTGCATGCAGGCTTATCAGAAGATTCCTATACATTGTACAAATTTACATCATTTAATGTCTTGTCATGCATTTAATCATACTATTGCAGCTTTAAGTGTCTTTCTGACTGCAGTGGTATCATTCATTAGCAATTCCCTGATGATCATAAGTTTGATGTAAAGACAAAAAAAAATCTTCCAAGAGTAGGTTTTGGGAAGCTTAGTGGCTCTTCTTCCTGCAGTTATGGCAAATTTTGTATTTTTTAAGACACTCCTCAAGCACACCACTGATGTACTTGAGGAAGTAAAATGCTGTTTCATCAAATAGGGCATTTTTCTTCAGTAAGTCATGCTTAAGGCACTTGTGTAGTTAGTCAAAAAAGATCTCAAATCTTTTGCAGGTGACTTACTTAATTTCCAGGTGTGTCCCTTCACCTTGTGTTTCCTGCTGGCCAGTTGCAGGCAAGTCACGTCCACAGCTTTCTGCAGCCCCCAGGTTGCTCTTCCAATCCAGGACACAGGGCTGGGGTGAGACCCAGGTGTTGTGAGCCAAGGGCCAGAGGGATTTGGAAATGCAGAGTGGCCACCATGAAAGCATGGACGTTTCAAGAGCATCTTGAGAGGAATTAATGATGACATTGCTTTCTATCTGCTTCCTAGAAAAAAAAGGGAGCATAATTCTGTTTTTATTAACTCCAGTGGGATTGATGGAAAACTTCTGCTTCTGTGAAATTAATTGAGGAAGAATGGGAGTGTATCCTCACACTAGCAGATACCTTGTTTAGATGCACAAGCCAAGTCTGAGATGCTTCCTTGAACGTGCAGCACCAGTTCTTTCTGCAACAGGGAGCAGCAAGCAAACCCTCAGAAACAGTGGCCTGGATGTTACATACCTGCTTTCCCTGCAGTCCCTCTCCTTCATCTTGGGGGATCCAGGACTGGGTTCCCTGCTGAAGCTTCCTCTTAAAATTATACCTCTCCAGAGACTTGAGATTGTGAACGACCTCTGTTTGCAACACTAAGTACAGTAAATGCTATTGTATTATCCAACAGTAGCGAATTAAATAATCCCACTCCCGTCACTTTCTAACAGGATAATGTTAAAGGCATTCCTCTGAGGTGGAGAGTAATAATTTGCTAATTCCCCTCAGTATTTCATGCTTCTCAGTAGTGCAGCTAATTTTCTCTGAGTACCTTATTAACATTCACAATGACTTTGCAGTCCCACCCTAATAGCTCTCTGCAGAGGCAGTGACTGTGAAGGTGAGAGCTGACAGTGACACATCTTCCTCCTTTTTCTCTGCAGACTGTATTATCCTGGTTTCCATCCACTGAGGGCTGTCCAGCTGATGCGAGTGGGCAAACTGCAGTACAGTCAAGACATGTTTCCTCAAGCGCTGGAGACCTTGAAGCAGGTCAGTAGTATGAACTGTTTCTTCTCTGACCCCCTCTCTCACTTCCCCCAAACCTGTTATGTGTCCCTCCTTTCTGCTCTGACTGTACCTCACGCCTTTGGATACTCCTCACTGCTTTTTTCCATCAGTGGTGTTTCCCCAGGCTGCAGCAGAGTGTGGTGATGGGTCACTGGTGCTCAGCATTTCAGGCACTACTTCCTCCAGTATCAGTCACTGCTAATTACAGTTCGATAGCTCAGAGGTGCCTGGATGAAAAATTACTATTAGATATGAAGAGATAAAAATATCTCAGTGCCTCATACTCTCCTTGTTATTGAAGCAAAGTGAATCTGGGATCACTGAAAGTAAAAGAACAGGAGTAGAGCTGCAGTGCCTATCCTCCTTAGTCCCTATCGGGGATCCGTGATTTCAGATTGGAGAACTTTGCCTTTAATGCTTGGATTTTACTGTGAGCCACACTCAAATCAACAGGGATGCTTCTTGATCCCTCCTATTTCTGTATCATTCATCATTTTTCTCCTCTTTGATCTGGTTTTTGCAGCTGGTGCTTTGCTGGTTACATTTCAGCTTTAAGCCATACCTCTTGTACCTGAGCTGACTTTTAGATTAATTTCCCCCTACCCCAGGCTCTTACTTGTCCTGCTGTTATATTGCTGTTAGGACCATCTTAAATATGTTGAAGAATCCCCTTCCATGTGCAACATGTCCTCAGGACATGGGATCTCACTCGCTTCCCATCTCAAGTCCTCAATCACTACCAGGGTGTTTTTCTCCCCCCTGGAAGATGTGCTGCCTCCAGTTCCCTTCAAAGATGTCTTACGCTTATTCCCTTGTATTATTGATTGTCCTGCGGTCAGCCTGGCCTGACTGTGCCAACATGCTCCGTGCGGTTCCCCCTCTCGTCTCTCGGCCCACCTCCAGCGCCTGACACAGCCTCCTCGTTGCCTTTGCCGGGTGCTGCAGAAAGCCACCTGGCCCAGCTACTTGCCTGTTGCTGTGGGGTGGGAGCGGGCCCCAGCGCTGGCCCCAGTGTTGGAAAGAAGTGCAGAAACTGGCTGTATGTCCCCTTTGTTTAACATCCGTACTATATGAAGAGCTAGTGTTGTGGCAAAGAGTTAGGGCAGCTGCTTGGGATAGAAGGAATGGCTGTCTGCACTGTGGGTTGGGGAGGGAAGTGGTTTTTCCTCCTGCCTGGATCCCCTGTAAAGTTACTATCAGCCACGACTCTCTAGACAACCTAGTACATCTGATTAATTATGCAAGCTGATAATTTCCACATGTTGAAACAATAAATTAGTATTTCATATGATGCCAGTCTTGGTAACTTAAATCTTCACTTGATATATTTAACATAAATTATGGCCAATTCTGATCATTACAAAGCAGATGGAAGAGTAATAAATTCTATTTTCCATGCATCATTCAGAAGTAACTCATATATCTGTCATGTGCCAGGTAATCTGCTCTGCTGTTTCCCCCGTAATATTTATAATTTCCAAACATTCAGACTTTCCTTTTTAGCAGGTGGAGTGAGACCCCAGTTAGAGGAGCTTCTATTTTCATTGATACTGCTGCAATATATCAATTAACATTCTTCTAATTACGTTTCTAATATGATACTGCATTAAATTAAACTGGAGTGAATCCCCCTAGACAGATCTGAATGCTGCTTATCGGTGAAGGTGGAAGTTGTGATGGGATTTTGTATGTTTTTAGTGAAGAAGTTGCCCATTGCAAGACAGATTGCTATTGTATTACCCTTTGAATACTGAGCAATGGCTAACACAGAAACCTTTTTTCAAGCTGTGATCTCCTCTGTCCCTGAAAAGGGAGAATACAGCGCTGCTTACCGTTCTGTGCCATACCCCAGTGCATCTCTAACTGTGGTCTCCAAGCTGTTAGCGGTCCACAAGGACACAGTGAGTGCTTTACAGCTGAGATGCAGAACCATTTACAAACTAATCCTGTTGTGGTTTTGCCTATTCCCCATTCAGCTTCCCCCTTTTCACCCACATGTGTGAGACAGGGAGAGACTGAACTCCCACTCTCTGGGAGTTCAGTCCCACACAGCTGAGAGAAGGAAAAGCTTCTTGGCATCCTGTTTCTCCATGCAACTTGTAAGCGTAGGACATAGTGCTGCTTTGGATGAGATCTGAAACCGATTCCCTTCATTGCCGTCTATGCTGGAACGCATTAGAGCAAGAAATAATTCCCAGTTTGTTGCGAGTAAAGGATGTGATTCCTAATATAACTCAGATAATGTCCTAGAGTTATATGAGAACACAGTTTGGCCCTTTGTGATTAGATGTGTCAACAGAGCATGCCACATGCTCAGAGCAGAAACTCGATTACCTTCTCTGCTTCATTACTCTTCTTAATGCACTCTGACACTGAATAGCACCCTGTTGGAGCCCTCGTCAGACTAATTTCAGTGTGGCATTAAGGAGAAAGATGTGGAAGGTGCAGAGGAATTGAGATCTGACTGAAATTCACCTCACTCATATAAATCCTGTTTAATCAGGCACAGCCTCAGAGCTGCTGGGGATTGACAGCCTCTCTGCATCAGATGCGCAGCCTGTTAAGACCAGTACATCTTCATATGCAGGTCTGCAGCCCAGCCCTTAGCTGCTGCTCTTGGTGCCACCCAAAAATGAATCACTATCATAAGCACCTTACTCTTCGTGTCCTTTGGGTTTAGCTCTCTGCCCTGCACCCCAAAGAAGGCTTAAATAACGTGGAGGGCTTTATGTTAGCCATTAAAGTGAAATCACACCCTAAAAGTATATTAGGCCCTGCAGGATCTAATTTGCCATGCTTTGGAAATAGAAGTGTTGCAGAAAGGCAATACTCCACTTCTGGAATAAAACCTGAAGGGTAGCCCTTGGTTTATTGTACAACCAATGTATTATTTTTAAATTTATATAAATATACATATATATATATATATGAAAGATGTAATGGTGGGAGGACAAATGGAATTACAGATCAGGAAAGCCTTTGTCAGCAAAAGACCAGAGCTGGAGCCCAGTCTGAGAAACCTAATTTAAAGAGCCTGGAATGTCTGTAAAAAGAGGCAATAACAAAAGTTGCAACAAGCTGTCTTGTGAAGAGAAAAGCTTCTTAACTGGGAAGCAGCACTCCTGCAGGAGCTCAGGACAGGTCTGCATCTCTGGAGCTCATGGGAGCCCTTAGCAAGTGTATAGATTTGTCTTGAGGAGCACTCATTAGCATCAATATTTGTTAGGTATCATTTGTTACCTTCACAGCACTGTAAGCTCACCTGTTTGGTTGCCCATAACCTGAGTAGAGCTGGACTTGGTTTGGGAGGACAGGCAGGGTCCAGAGGGGAAGGCTTGGATTCAAGGAGATGACTTCACTTCTGAGTGTCGTCTCCTCGAAGCAAGTTGCTGAGTGCTGCATGTTTTTGCAGCTGCTGCTTCATCCTCTGGGCTGCAGTGATACCCAGCTGCTGAGCGGTGGCTGGTGTGGACAGAGGCAGGCAGGCAGGAGGATGCACACATGTATGACACTAACCAGCCAGTTTCCCCTGTAGACCCTGCACTTGGCTGGCATGGTCGCAGGACCACCTTTGTCCTCCCATGAGCTGATGGGCATGGCTGTCTTGTCTCATGAAGGCCTGCAATAGAATCATAGAATCATTGCGTTGGAAGGGACCTTTAAAGGGCATCTAGTCCAACCCCCCTGCAGTGCGCAGGGACATCGGCAACTCGATCAGGTTGCTCAGAGCCCCGTCCAACCTGACCTGGAATGTTTCCAGGGATGGGGCATCTGCCACCTCTCTGGGCAGCCTGTGCCAGGGTTTCACCACCCTCCTCATTGTGAAAAATTTCTACCTTACATCTAATCTAGTCTAAATCTACACTCTTTTAGTGAAAAAACATTACCCCTTGCCCTATTGCAATAGGTACAATATTATTTCCCTTCTTACTGTAATCCCTGGTGTGGAGGCAAAAAGCCCAGGAACTGGGGTAAAATCCCTCCCAAGTTTCACGGCAACACTGAAGAAATCTCCTTTCTCTAGGTGTTTGCTTCAAATGCTGAATTGTTTGCCAGCTGTGGTTGATAGTAACTGTGACAGTGTTTGGTTTTCCTGTGCCTGCTTTAACAAGTGTCCCCTTCAGTCAAGAGAGATGGAAAAACACAGATACTCTCTCTGAAATACTAGCCCTCACTTCATGCCATTTTGGCACGTGGCCATTTGCTTTCTGCTTTCCCTGAGATGGAATGGTGCCGTCCTGCATCTGCACAGAGTTCCCCGCAGCTGTGGGGATGAGCATCTCATCCCATCCCCATGCAAATCAGGCACAAACGACCGCCCTGCATTTTATTTGCATTCATGGAGCAACAGCCATACCACTACTAGAGTGGGGTTTATATTCTTCAGGGAGGCAGTGTGTGCTTGATGGCACTGTGGCCTGTGTTGCTGTCTTGCGATTACTGTAGTTTTTCATGATTAGATTTGTTATTTTAGCTGAGAGGAAGACCACACAGGCCACAAGACTCTGCTCAGCCTCAACTCTGCTGGTTAGCTGTGCAATTTAGGAGAGCAGAGGAGTGTTCGAGCGCCTGCATATTGCTGCTTCTACCCGGTAAAACAATTCCTTGCTTTGGAGGTGAACTTATCCCCAGTTTTGCACCGACCTTTGCAAAAACAGCTACAGAACTTAACACCAGTTTAATTTGAGGATTACAGAAGCCATTGTTATTCTAACTTCCTTGCAGCTGGTTCCGACTCGTACTGCAACATGTGAGACAGTACATTGCATGAGAATGGTTTTCTCCCTGAGGAAGGATGAGGACTGGGTGCATTTATCTGCCATACTGACAAAAAAAAGGAAATGGAAAGGAAATGTTGGAGGTGAGAGAAAGGTCAGCAATGGTGGCATTATCTCAAGATTAGGTTTGATATTGCCTTTTAACAGAGGCATATCCATGTGGACATCTCTGGCTTTGCACCAAGGTGTCCAAGTCCATCACTGCCTGCCTGACCTCTGTCCTGTAGGTGAGCTGAAGACCGAGGTCGTCTGCCCCAGGACCGTGACTCAGATGTATCCAAATGCACAGCTCAGCACAGGTCATTCACAATAAATTCATCGGCTTTCTTGGCCAGGGCATTCAAACACTGCGCACCAAGTGTGTCTGGATCCATGGCCAATTCACCCGGCCACTTTCCTACAGGGTGATCCTGTCCCTTACTAGTTAGCCTGGGCGCAGCTACGTGTTTCTGCACTGCAATGCCCACAAGATCCTACCTGCAGCTATCCTGCCCTGCACCATCCAGGGATTCCTATACCATGCAAGTGTTCATCTTTCTTCATCCCACTGTCTCTGCCAGGGAAGGACTGCCTCTTATTTTTGCTTTTCACACTACTTTTTCACTTATTTATTAAAAAAAAAAAAAAAGCTCTTGTACAGCTTAATACCTCACACTCCTCTGTGTTGAAATAATTCTATGATCTATTCTTTACAACATTTCCCCAATATGTTATATTAGGAAAAGCGGAACACTAACAACAATTTAGGTAGTCTTTTCAGGAAGTATAATTATGACTTACTTGCAAACATTTTGCAAAAACAGGACCAGTTTTGTATTTCTGCTAAAACAAATATGCAAAAATTGAGGATTTCTGGTTTTATTTTGCATTTCTTAGGCATTTCTAATGGTGATGAAAGCATTTCCATTTTCCTTTTTAACTGAGTATTTTATTATTTAGTAGTAGGGCACTGTGGTACCTCAGAACATATTTGACTCTTTTTAGAGCTCCTTGCACACTCTGATTTATTTTGACTGCTATTTCAACTTGTTCTTTCAATCTTTTGCTGTTTTGCTCTTCTTTTAAGAATTAGCTTATTTGAAGCAAAAATAAACTGTGCTAGAAATTCCGTATGCTTGCCACTCTCTAGAATTTGGAAGTAGGCTTTCATTCATTCCACTCAAAGAATATATTTATTGTTATTTTTATCTTTCCAATTGAAATGAGGCCCCTTCCTCAACATTAGTTTCCAAAAAGATCCTTTTTTCTGCAGTCCAAAACTGATTTAGCTGAACCTTGTCAGTTGACTGGACCAGGAACCCATTGAAACACAGGCTGCATTTAGTTTTTGGCAATTTCTCAGTTTGGGATTGAGGAAAAATCTCTGATGTCTTTTCTCCTACCAGTGCATTTCTAGCTCCCTTGTTCTTTCTTCAGAAGTGCTGAATCCATTTCCATCTGGTACTTCTCTCCTTACAGGAGGAATTTAATAGAAGGAAGAAGCAGAAATGTCATATGAAATGTGGTGATCTAAATATGAGCTGGGCAAAGAGCATTTCAGACATATCTGTGGCAGGAAATCAGCAGCATTACAGGCAGTATCAGCAAGTGTAAATTGGCCTAGGAATAGAAGATGACAAACACACAGAGAAAATAATCCCTGGGAAAAGCAGCAAAAAAAGCCCAGCATCCCCTGCATGACTTTTTAGAGTGAAACTATTAATGTACTCATTTGTTTGATGACATGCATAGTTTTTCCTGATACAAGTTAGGGCACTTTTTTTTCCATTGGTTAAGCATTAATCCATTTCTATTTACGGGACTTTGAGGCCACTAACATAATGAACATCACAGTTGTCTTTTAAATAATGTATCAAATCCTTGGGTGCTGTAGTTGACCAATCTTAAAATGGCCTTCATGCCTCAGTGCAAAAGTATCTCCTCTACTGTTCCAAACATCCATCTGTGTAACGTAGTCATGGGCTTTAACACCTATGAATAATGTGTCAGTGCCTCCTCCTCCATCAGGCAGAAATCATTACACGCTTAGGGATGCTTCACTCCTTTTTCTACTAAGCCATGCATTCAAGCCTCCAGCTGCCAACCACTTCAGGATCAGTACTTATATCCCTGCCCCACCGCAGGGACCAACCCTTTGCACGGTCTGCACAATGACTAACGTGTCCCTTTCTGTTCTCTCCTCAAGGCCTATAATATTATGAAGGTGACCCACGGGACAGATCATAGCCTGATGCAGGCCTTGATGGAGATAAAGGAACAGTGTGAGGCCATCATGAGAATACAGTGAGGATAACCTCTAGTCTGGAAAACGAAATATTCAAGGAGAAAGGAAAACAAATGCTTTTTATTGCATTGGGAAGCTTCTTGATGACTTTGCTGTCTTTTTATTAGGTCCTACTTGCTTTACAAAAATGTTTAGTATTTATTAGTTTTGCTGTATGATCTGAATTGAGTTGATGTTTGGAGGAACACCTGCAATTTTCAGAGGATTTTTTTTCCTACCAAACAATCTAATTGACAATACCTAATTATCAATTTACAACACCTAATTCAATTGATAATAAGTATTGGGAAATTCATACAGAGTCTTCATGAGTTACAGAGTGATATAATTCTATTGATATCAGCAGTCAATTTTTTGTACCAGTTTATGCCATTAATTAAACCAGCAATTAAGGATCTCATGTCAGACACACTGTAAGTAGAGAGAATATATTTTTTCCATTTGTCTTGTCCTTAGGTGTGGTTTCTGAAAGCCTGATCCAGTGTTCTCTGACATAAAATAAGTTTCCTAATGTTCTAAATGAGATTTTCCTTCCTCACAATATATCTGCAGGGCTCTGTCCCCCTCCTTCTTGCATTTTGTATGTTGTAATATTGAATATTAAAATAGACTGAATAAAAATTTAATCAAAATTGTATCTATGCGGAAATTGCTTACTCTGTTTTCTCCCCATTTTATCTGCTTCAGGACTTTCTCACTTCATACCAGTCTTAAAAAGAGAGAGATTTGGACCTGTGAACTCAGTGGTGAGGTGCAGTTTCTAGACCTTTCTTGAGCCTGTGGGGTTTGGATTTCACTTCCCCAAATAGTGAAGCTCTGAGACCTGCAGATGACCGCTGAATTAGGAGGTCATCCTTGGGGAAGAGAAGGATGTCTTGGAAAACCTATTTGGCTTGGGCTCCCTATTTCCCTGCACTCATCAGCGAGACAGTTGTTCTGGCCAGAGCTGCTGACTTCCTTCACACAGAACAACAGAAACAAATGTTAACTAAAGCCAAATATTTATGAGGAACATTGAAACCTAAACAATTTAAGGCCTTTGAAAGTATCACTTCAGGTGTGTCACTCCTCTCTTAACAATTTATTGCTGCTACTCCAGCCATGACTGTTATTTCATTAATCCATCATTGTTGTAAAGTCAGGCTTTTTTCACACCAGTAACTTGACACCATTAATTATTACAAGATGAGAACACATTTTAAAAGAAAATGAACACTCTGGGCGTAATTTACAGCCACAGCACATGAATGCCAGCGCTGAGGAAGATATCTCCTTTCAAGGCGTTTGAATTTGTTCCAGTGTATGGAGCGTTCACTTGCCCGGCAGTAATATGCAAGCAATAACCTATGAAATGCAGTGCATTTCTGGAGTACGTAGCATGGCTTGATGCCAGAGGCCAAGTCATATCAGCCACCCAAGAAGTGCAATAATCCTGGCAGAAATTCACTGCTTGGTTGGGTCTTCTTGCTATTATGAAAAGGAAATTATCTGGGGGAAAAGGTCAGACCTTTGCATTTATTGGGATTTCTCACAAAGTAATGGCATCACTGATGGACAACCAGAAAATGTGAGGGGTACCCAGTCTTCAAGAGATATTTTCTAGATTTAAAGGAGCACACGCATATTAGAATTTATGTCTTTTTGCGTAAAGATGACGCTTATGTTATCTCACAATTACATATCTAGTACTAAGCTTTGAAAATGGAAGGGGCTTCAGAACGTAAGGTAAGCTGATGCATTAGTTGATGCAGCATATACTGGGAGACGGCCCGCCAGCTCTCATGTACGCAGACACGTCTGTATGTGTGAACTGCAGCGCTGTTTTCTGGGGCTTCTTGTACAGTGGGGACACCTCAACTCTCCACGGGCAATAGCAGGGAAAGGTGGGCACGAGGGGACGGGCAGTCACCTGATGTCAGGTGAGAAAGGCCACATCACATTACATCAAGCTGAAGGATCTACCTACACTGGTATTTTCTTACAGCAGATGCTTAGGGAAAATGTACAAGAGAAGCCGTTCAGCGACTGTTGGGAAATGGAGGACGAGCGTGCTACGTTGGCTGCAGAAGAGCACCACGGCAGTAAGTAAGTGTGCTGCCACGCACACAGGGCTGTAGGGAATTGGTCTGGAGCCCACGGAGCGATGCAAGAAACCACATTGGCCCCAGGTTGGTCTGTGGCTCAGGTTTCTGGCGCAGGGTCCTGAGGGCACCGCTGCACTGCCAGCTCTGCCTGGCCTTCTTCTCTGGGCTGGTCGGTGGAGGTTGCTTAGTACAGGAGTACATGATTCATGAGAGCATGATTCATGCTTTATGCTCATTACTGTTGATGCAAAACTCGCGTTTCTGTCAGCTTGGTCAAAGAAAGAGAGAAGTTTTCTGGTTGGTTCCAATCATTTACTGAGCAGCTTCCCTTGGAGATTCACATGTACTACCACCACCAGCAGGGCTGCTGATGCTGCAGGGGAGGTAGTTGCAGGCGGATTTTTCTCTCCCAGTGGTCCCACTCCAGCCTGTTTTCTGAAAAAAAAGCTGGCTGGTGACAGCGGAGAGATTTAGTTAAATGCATCATTTGAAAGTGCGGTAGTAAGCAAGTGTGCCAGCGAGGAAGGAACACTAGATAAGCACTCATTTCAAATCAAGTAATCTTATTTTTTCAGCTCAGACTTAAAGTAGCTGGAGTTGTCTTTGCACAGACATCATGTTTTGATCTTCACGAATAATATCTGTCAAATTTTTCAGGTGGTATCAGCTTGCTAAGATAAAGATGCTAAAGTTGGAAATCCGAGACAGACTGCAACATTATCTGTAATGCTGGCAGGCTTGCTGCTTGCTTCTAGCAGGTCAGAGACTCTTCCAGTGCCTTTTGGAAAACAATGGTAATCTGGGTTCACCTCAAGCTTTAGGAACACATTTTGAGTTACTTTTGATTTGTCATTATCCCTTAAATTAATCCAGGAGCAACAACGTTATGTTGTACTTAGAGGGAGTTGAACTGCATTGTTGTATGTGTTTGGAAGAAAAGCAGTACCAACACACAGGAGACAAACATGGGGGATTATACAGTTTTGCTAAGAATAATTGAATCCAGTTGAACAAAACAGCTGCTGCCTTAAAAAAAAAAAAGTTCTCTAAAATCTGCTGTTTCTTTAAGCATGTAATTGTCTGTATCCATACCCCTCAGGGTGTGCTGACCTGATGTTGGAAGTAAAAACTCTCTGGGCCCTTAGCAAACAGAACTTGCAGTGTATAGCAGAGGTGGTAGAAAATAAAAGAAATGCAGTGAGAGAAGAATGCAGTGAACCAATTTTTTAGAGCTTTGATGTCCTTGAGTCTATCAACCTATGTGTGGAGTCTATCGTGCATGGGTCTATGCCAACAAAACTCGCCCACTACTCAGCCCTTTCTGTCTCTCACTGTAACCCTGTTCTCTGATGGCTAGGTTTTAAACTAGCTTTCTTAGACTTTTTTTTTTTTTTTTTTTTTTTTACATAGCACATTCATGAAATACAGAGGCTATTTCTCCGCACAATGTATTCCAAATGGTCCCTGGACACTGCAAGGCTCTTAATGAACAGAGTCCTTTTTTTCACCAAGGTTGTGCCAATTATGAGGATTTTTTTTTCCCCTGATTCAGAATTAAATCTCCCATAAGACAAGGCGAAGAAGGAAAGTCTTAGAGTTACGGACATGGAGTTATGGCTTGGTTTCTCTGCTGCACCAAAAACTCTGTCTGACCTTGGGCAAATCAGCCAGGGTTAGACAGATGTCCATAGTTGGGCTTTGTCATTGTTGATCCTTGGGAAATTTCTCTTCACCATAAAAAAAAAAAGAAAAAAGGAACTGGATATGACACTCTCCATAGGTCTGCCTCTCTATCTCCCTACCTATAAGGCCTTAAAGAGTCTATATGCATTCCCTTACTGCATTATTTGTAGGACAGTAGGAGAGCTATATGCAGAAAATGTAGTTCTCAAAATACTTCTGATTACTTTAACAAGGAGGCTAAGTATTATTTCACAGCTGAGGAAAAGGAGGCCCACAGATAAGTGACTCTCAACAGGCTTGGGTTCAGGCAGTGGCACGATGGCAAACAGCCCTGCGGTGTGTGGGTCAGTGCCTTCTCCCACAGAAAAAGGTGTTAATGAGAGCAGCAAACTCAGCGATGGTGTTGCAGAGAAGCCCCCCCAAACAAAATAAAAAAGTTACAGAAACTACTAATTAGGGGAGAAATATTTGGCCAGCCTAGCTTTTGGGGAAGGTCAGCAAACAGCTGGTCGCCATGTTAATTTACAAACATTAGTCACGTCCCACATGAACATGTCCAGACTGGTGACAGAGCTGCAGCTACGTAAAATGTCTCCATTCCAGTCCTGCCATATTCCTGATTGCGGGATGCGCAGGATGCACGGGATGGAATGGCATCATCGTACTTTCTTGGGGTAAGTGCAGGTGTATGGCCTGAGAGTTCCTCCACAGCTGAGGTGCCCCACGTGGGCAGAGTGCTGCGAGCTGCCCTTGCCTAAGCTGTACCTCCTCCACGTAGACAAAGCTCTGGTCCCCACGCACAGCACTTCAGCAAAATCTAAAGAACAGTCAAAAAATCCCAAGCAAATGCTTTTGGGCATTTCAGACCAAAGCCACGTTAGAGTTCCTCTTTTTTTTTTTTCCCCCCTCCCTTCTTTTTAAGTGGCTACTTTCTCTTTCCTATCAATGTACATTTTCCTATACAAAAGTCCTTTTCTTTTTCGTTTATGATTTTTACAAAGTTAATCAGCCTGAAAATACATTTGAGGTGGCTGTTTTGTAAAATGCTCCCTGCAAGAACATGTAAGTGTGTATTTTTCCTGCCCTAAGCATAGAGCGTACCTTACATGAAAGTCTCCAGTCTGCTATTCTTGCCATTCAGCACAGTGGTTTCTGTTTATCCCCACAACAGTGATGTGTAAGCAAGCCATGCCTATATGACCCCCATTAGTATTTCGTGGTGAAAGTTCAATGTTTTTATTTGCTCTGCACTTGTGATCAACACAGACAAATCAATTCTAATTCCATCATTCTTTAGACTTTTTGTAGGTTTTAATAAGGACCTTAGAGATTTCTTCCCCCCCCCCCTCAAAAAAAAAAAAAAAGAATAACTCAGGCTTGGTAATTAGGCTTCATACAGTCACTGCTCACACAGAGGAACCTAACAAGTTCTTTATAGTTCCCAGGAGACCAATTAACCTTCTTTTAAATATATCTCTATGTAGCCACAGAGACAGGCACGCAGAGAAACGCACATACACACAAGCTTTTCAGTAGTCTCAGACACTCCAGCCCCTTGTTAGCCAAATTCTGATGGGGCTCACAGCAAGAGAGCAGGGCTGAAGCATCCTCCCCGTGTCCTTTTTAACTCCAAAGATGCTTAAATCAGGACAGGGCACAATCTCTTCTGATTTCCTTGCCCCCACGACAGGGGGAAGGGGATAATGACACAGCCTCTTCTTTACTTCAAGTTCCCCTCCATCTCCTGGGCTCAGGCAGGCAGCACGTGCTGGTCTCCCTGCCTGGAGCGATGGAGCCGGCTCCCCCATCTCTGTTTCAGCTACGGGCTGGTCTGGTGGAGCAGGTGAGGCTGGAGGAAAGAGCAGTTGTTCCCTTCCTCCGCCTCTCCAATTCAGCAGCTCTGATCCTCCATCCCCAGAGGCTCCGAACAGGAAGGTGGCAATTTTACATACCTCTTGGAGGAAAACTGCACTTTAAGTCACAGGTGATTCCTCTTCACAATTCCACTTGACTTTCAGAGCAGGAGCCAGGAGATGCTAATAGAGAAGGGCATCTGATGAGAAAATTAGCAGAGCTCCTCTCTTCCCCTCCCCCAGGCCCTGTGCTCTGCTCTGTGCTGCACTTGCCTGTTTACTTTTAATGAAGCTCCTTTTAATAAAGCCTTTTTAGTGCTACCTTCCTGTTGGAGCGGGTGCCAGGTGTGGTGCTGAGCATCCTGAGATGAAAGAGGCAGAGGAGAGCCCTGGCCTGACCCTCCTTGCCGAGCTGGGGACGCCAAAGTGATGTGGGGCAAAGCCGCGGAGCTGCCATCCCTCCCCCGGCAGCAGCATGCTGCCGGAGCCCTCAGTGGAGGATGGAAAGGCTGTTGTGGTCTTTGGAGAGAGTTGCAGGCACCTCACAGCTGCAAGGAGGAATTCGCCTCCACGCCTATGGCGGTAGCCATACAGCTGAGGGACAGCCGGAGGTCTGGTATCTGGAGTAGCAGAGACGATGGCAGCGGCGTGAAAGGGAGGGTTTACGTGGGCTCCGCTTTTTGTACTGTTGTGCCGCTGGGGGTTTGCTTCTGCTTCTCCTGGGCGATCCCATTCTCCCATCCGGATGCAAGGGCGCTTGTTGTGCTTCTGTCTCCTTTTCGAAATCCTGTCAAACTCTGGGGAGAAAGTCTTCAGTGAGGTATGGATTTCTATTCTCTTTAACGTCATTAATGTCTTGTACCCAGATTATACCCTGTGTAGGACTGTGATCAAAGCACCATTACTGGGCAGTGATGTTCCCCATCAAGCGACAGGAATGCTGGGTGAGGGCAACTCTCTATCACAACTTGGGAATGTTAATTTCTGAACATCCGTGGCTGAAGGCACCAGCAAATAGCAGTATTTTGAAAGGTCAATGTAATGAGGGTAAACAAAGACTTTCTTTTCACCCTTACCAAATGTTTTCTGTGGGGACTGTTACATAATTTGTGAAAAACAGATAAAAATCTGATTTTGATATTTTCTGCAAGGACCAGAGGAATGCTGATCCCAAGTCTGGGATGGGGCAGCCTGCCAGCCACCAGGCAAGGATGCCACTTTGCTTTATGGTTGGCAGATGGGAAGATGGATAAAAATCCGTCAGTTGGGCGTTGTCCAAGTTCATTTAATCAGACCCCCAAAGCTCTTTGTGCAATCCATATAACGTGACTGTGATACGCCCAGGCTACAAAGCTGTTTGTTTTACCATTCAAATCTAAAGCCTTGGCAAAATGTGTCCTTCCAAGGTTGTGGAAAAGCTCATCAAGAGACCAACATCTTATCTGTTGTGGGACAGCCCTTTGAAATCTTCTGCTAAGTCACAAGAATTGATGGTTATTGGGTGGTGGGAGTGAGGAGCTTGTCCTGCTCCTGAGCTGGGAAAAGGCCCATTTGCTGATGAGCCCCTGGATGGTGTTTTCAGAGCTGCAGAAACGACGTAGGTTTAGAGCTCTGCAGACCTACAGACTTGCTTAAATCTAGCCCATGACCCAGATGGGCTTTACCCTGGGCCTCTTTCCTCTCAAGCGAGCCCCGGTCAGACTGTCACTTAGCCGGGTAGGTGCCTCAATTCAGACCAGAGCCCAGTGGGGATCCGGGGGAAGCAAAGGCAAGGATTTTGTTCTTGCCTGATGCGATGCCTTCAACAAACACCTTTCCTCCATGTGTGGGGAATGCAGCAACGTGCCAAAGCCAGCTCTGGAGCATTTTACACAGCACAGGCCAAGGTGCCTTGGGGCACTTTTTGAGGACCCTGCCTCGTGCTGCAGTGAGTGTTTCGTGAGCCTCAGGGAGCTTCTGCTTCCCCAGTCCGTGCCGCAGGGAAACCGGTGCCTTCCTCACCACCCCCTTCATGTCCTGCTCTGGCGGCAAACACCACCTCTCGGCGACGGCCATCGCTCCTGAAGATGTCGAGGTTTTGCCCTTTCAAAAAGAGGTCAAGTGTCCAGCTTCTGTTGGGGGGGGAGGAGGGAAGGAACAGAGAGCAAAAAGCTCTGTTTAAAAAAACCCAAAAAACCTCAAAAATAATCACTTCTGAAGTGGCATGGAGATGTTTATCTTGCTGCTCTGCTCTTGTCAAGTGTCAGAACAACAACTAAGCAGGACAAGTCTTCAACTACTACGTTGTCTTTGGATCACGGCAGCGTTTTTTGTGCCCGCGGTGCCTGGT
>NW_010562676.1:0-13112 GCF_000687285.1 Phaethon lepturus
GGGTTCCCATCCGCGCCGCGGGGGTGCCGCGTGCCCGCCCTGGCGCGTATGCTCTCTGGGGACGTTCGCCACGAAAACCAAGGGGGGTTGTATCGCCTACGTGCGAGGAGGGACCTTGCAGAAGCCTGTAAGAGATTTTCCCATGAGTAGCAAAGGTCATATGCTGACTCTAAATTGCCTTTTCTCACCCATCCCGCCTCAGCGTAATTTCAAATCCTAACTTCAGAGCACCAGACAGCAAGAGTCATTCAAAGACAAGACCCCAGATATTTTTTTTTTTTTTTTTTTTTAACATGGAATAACTAACTCATTTTCCCTAGGCTTTCTTGGAAATGTCTGAACCTTCTCGGCCAAAAATTTCCAAAAAGTTCAGCCTGAGGCACAGCCAGGACATAAAATACTACCCTGAAGAAGTGTTACAGTTCAGAAAATCATAAGGCCTGAAAAAAGGGGGTTAGAACTGGCAATATTAAAAGTATGGGTGATTCTATTGGTCTCATTAATATACATTTTACATAATATCTAGGAAACATTTTAAGTCACAAGGACAAGTTAACTAAGTATCAGCTAATTAAAGCAAACTAACTGAGGTCCAAGTGTTTCTCTATTTGTAAACTTCCTACAAATACTCAGGATTTCATCTGTTTATGCAAATATAAAACAATAGGGTAAGTTTTGCTGGAGTTAAGCTCTTTGACACCCTTTTACTTTCCACTGAATGTTTCAGAATATATTCTATCACCTCTCAACCTGAGAGGTAGCTGGGTTTTTCAGAGCTTCCAGGCTGCAGATGTTATTGGAGCCAAACTTACATGGAATTCATTCACAGTAAACAGTGGCATTAGCAACTGCAGCATTTGCCTGATGCTCAGAGAAGCACTTAGGGAAGAATAAGTCAAAGCATAGATACATATTTACATACATGCATGTATGCTAGAGAGAAGGATTTCTATGCATATGTGCAGTGCATACTTGCTGCATTATTCAGTGAAGATTCCAGCTGCAGGAACTGCAGATGCTCTAGGAAGAGCTGGCAAAACAAGGATTATTGCTTTGTCACAGTGCCAAAACCACGTTAAACTGAACATCCATGAAAACGTTAGTGAAAACTACTAGTGGGTAAAAAGCTCGCCATACAGCAACTCAATATGCTACCTAATATAAAGCACTTGAAATATATATATTATATATACAGTCTCAAAACATGATACACATAATGGAAACTTCATAACGGTAACATTTGCATCAGTTTCATTGCACCTTTGCAGCTTCGTTTGGATAAGTAGATTTTTCCGTGTATTTAAATGCCGTATAGAAATTTCTATAACCCATGTATGTTTTCAATGCCGCATAAGTACAAGATAATTTTGTAACCAAACCTTTGTGATTTAATTGTAACATTTATTTGCAGAGAGAGTAGGCCTATCTACTCAAAGGAATCCAGATGATGTATGACCAGATATACTTTTAATAACTATAATCTCTGCTGTTGTGGGCAAACCCCAGTATTTAAATCCAGGAATTGTAATTTTGGTAGAAATTGCTGAATAGCCTGGTCCAAAGCATCTTCTGCCATCTCGTGGGCGAAGTGCCTCATGGCTGTCTTCAGGCAAGGTTCTTCCCGCTGCTCTGAGAAGCTGAAGATGAAAAAAAAATACTTGCACTCGTTGGAAAAGCAATTGTAATTGTTATGCAACTAGCAACAAACCAGGTTAATTTCTGAAATCTTCTTCAATATAAGTATTTCTCCAGAAAATGTTTCATTGTATTGGATTCTACGAATGAATGCTTTAAACATTGGATGTGTTTAATACCGTAACTTTATCTCTTGAAGTATTTCAAGGTATAGTTAAAGCATATGAGGTACATATCAAAGACCAAAGTGCCATAGTATCAGGCAATATGAAGGAGGAAGCCACAGTAATAGTTTCAGTTTCAAGGAAAAGCCTGAGATGGTTTGCTGTCAAAATGCAAAGGGCTAAAAGACAGTGTACCTATGTACTGGTTAAAACCTCTTCCAAATAATGGTGCAGTGCTTTCAAATATCCTCCCAGTTACTTGTAGGTTATTAGATTTAGGATGGACAACTTAAAAAATATTTTCCTCAGTATATAATGAGATGAGAATCGTACCACATTTAGTCCAAATAAAACCAAATTACACCATAAAAGTACCATAGCTGATTATTATTTTTCCTCTTAGCTGGGCTTCAAAGGAATATTTTACTGTACGCAAAAAAACCCCAGAACTGTCAGTCCTAAGATGCAATATCTTATTGTATTTACAGACACAGTCACAATCCTGTCCTTGAAGTATACCTTTGAAAGCTGTGCTGGGTGCTTCTGTTGAGGAAAATGACAGGAATCCAAGAGAGTTTGTGCAATGTTCCTTCACATTCCCACAGTCAAGCAATAAAGGAAATTGCAACTTAAATCCACAAAGACTGTGCACGGAGAAGGGACAGTGCTAGATCCAGGAGCCCTGAATTTGGCAGTGAAGAGGTCATTCTGATCTACATCCAAATATGAGGATTCGTATCCAAATTGGACATTTTATCCTCATTATGCCACTGACTAGGAAGGTGTTATTCCTCTGAAACCCCTCACTGACCTCAGAACTGAGCCAAATTCTGGCCACAGGGATTAACCTTCAGGTTCAAGGTGTAAGAGACCCTGATGTCATGGTAGCAGCCATTAGGAAAGGGTTTGTGTGGTGGGTTGGCCCCAGCTATCAGCTAAGCTCCCACACAGCTGCTCGCTCATTCTGTGCCCCCAAAAGTGGGACCACAGAGAAAATAGGATGAACAGGAGTGAGAAAGCTCATGGGTTGAGGTGAAGACAGGGAGATCAATTACCAAGCACTGTCATGGGCAAAACAGGCTCAACCTGGGGAACTTAATTTATTGTCTATTCAAATAACCATTTAATTACTGATCCAGGTATTGGAAAGCAAAAAAGACAAACATCACAGCACTTTGCGGGGGAAAAAAAATACTCCTCCTCCTTTTCCAGGCTCAATTTCACTTCAGGCACCTCTCTTCCCCCACATCTGGTCTCCCCTCCTTCCCTCCAGTCACTTTTCCTCCCTCCTTGTTGTTGCCACTGGTCACACTCAATCCTTTTCGTGAGGTGATGGGTGGCACAGGGGGTGGGGGACAGTGCATAGTGGTTCCTCTCTGCTGCTCCTTCCCTCAGTTTTCCTGTGCTCCGAGATGCATCCTCCGTGGGCTGCAGTCCCTCTGGGGGTGTGCCTGCTCTGCCATGGAGCACCTCCTACTCCTCTGACCTTGCAGTTTCCTCTGTTCTTGCCTTGGTTCCCTAAAACAGAGGTCACTGACTCCAGCGAGTCAGTTGGAGCCAGCTGGAGCTGGCTATATCTGGCACAGGGCAGCCCCGGCTTCTCCTCAGAGATGCCACCCTGTAGCCCCCTCACAGCCCCCTCACTCCCCTCACCTACACACAGTGTAGCTTGGGGTCGAGAGGAACTGATTAATATCAATCTAAGTTTTAATTAGGGTTTGTTTTTTTTTTTATAATATTGAAAGTATCAGTAAAGGAAAACATACATCCTGTACTGGAAAATTATTTATTACAGAAAACCAAAATTATTACTAGGGTAAGGTTAACTATGCATTATTGTTGCAATATTTGTTTTGCGCCCACAGGTTTCCTAATAAATAAAAGCATCAGGGAAATATTTATTTACTGTTCCTGTCTGGCTCAAACCCACCTTTTTTCCAAATGACACAACGGTCTAAGCATTTACACTAAATCTAGAAAAACAAATCTAAAACCAACAACAACAAAATCAAATACACTCACTGAACTAATTTCTACTGGGTGATAAAATATCTCTGTCTTGGATATGAAAGCAGTATCCAGCCCTCTCCTCTGTGGCATCTTCTGAACTCTCTCTAATTCTGAAACAGAGGCAAGAAAAGCACCTGAAACGCCCATTTCTGAACTTTTATCTTTATGTCCCTGTATATACCACAGCTGTTCCCTCCTGTCTCAGGTGGCCAGGTAGGGCTGGGGACAAGCAGATTCACTGGAGGCGCACCAGAAGATGGCTTTGGTTAGCAACGAAAGCTAACGTTCAGATGAGGATTAACCAACTGTCCTGCATGCCAAATGGAAAGAAGAGATGAAACAAGCAGTTCTATATTCATATCTGAACTTCACATCATATATTTCTCCTCACAAAAAACAAGCAGGAGAGAAAGGAAGGGACAGGCAAAGCCGCATTAGCTTAGGTCTCAAAGCTGCCGTCCTCTTGAGTCACACAAGAAGGTACAGTTTCCAATAAGGAGCTTCTCAAGCAATTTACAGTTACTGTCATTTACAGATGTAACGTTATAGAAAACACCCAATTTGTTAGTGGAGCTCAAACCTACAGGCTTGTTCAGAGCATACTTACAGCTAAAGGTCAGCACAGAAATATTTGGGAGATTCATCTGGTGTGTGAATACCTGCTACAGCTGGTACAGCTCATGCTTGATTTAGAGCAGAGACTCAACTGCCGATATTCCACATCCACAGTGAATGTTTACTACTATTTGCTATTTTTCACTGGCTGAAAAAAACTAGACATTAGCTACCTAAGCAGCTGGCCTGAATTAGGATTTTAACTCCAGAAGAAGAAATATAGATGAGGAGAGATCTAGATCTGGCACAAGCACAGCAGATTAGGAACAGCACTGCAATATAAAAGTTCTTTAAAAATACAGACCAAGATGAATTTACAGCTTACTCTACTAGCAGAACACAAAAGGAAATCCAAGTTTAGCATTAAGTCTGCAGAAAAATTACTATTCTTTTCTTTTTAATAGTATCACACTCATTAAGATTTTTGTTTGGTTGAAAATCCAAACACAACCGAACTGAACTACCTTGCCAGAGGTAGTTGACAAAGAAGCACAAATAAGCACTACTCACAGATAACATAATGAAGAGAGTAGATTAAAAACATTTTTCCTCTGAAAACTATGTAGGAAGAAAATATACAAATATAAACAAATTAACAACAGCAGCAACAACAAAAAAATAACACTGAAAAGAATAAACACAACTCCATGATTCCAAGATCTGGAAGGTTTTTTTCAATTTATGCAACAAGATTCCAGATGGACATATCATTTCATTTTTTTATGCCTCTGAGACCATTGTTGTAGGTGTTGCAACCATGTCTGATACGTTGCAAAGATTCTTAAGATAAGACTTTTAACCTATTAAAATTGACCAACAAGAAAAGGGTGGAAGGAGAAATCTAGACTCCATGGCTTCCAGCCTTTGCCTCTGTCCCAGATGAAAAGGCAGTTCAGTGAGAAAACAAAATTAATCAGGTTGATTAACTTGCTCTGATTGCATGGATATATTGGAAAAACACAGATTGCTGTCTTATGTAAGAATTATCATGTGATCATAGAACTAGAGATAATGTTGCAAGTCATCCTGATGAGGAAGCCAAAATAAAGGTCTATACTTGATCTTAAGAGTGACTTTTTTCTTGATTCTTTTGCCTAATCAGACAGCTTCAGCTTTTTCTTACTTACCCTTATAGTTAAACAACCTCTAATTTCTAGCATGTTTTTTTCCTTATTTTCCTGACACACCAGCAAAGCATCGTTTAATAGGAATAAGATAAAGCTGTCATAGTGAGATGGGGATCTCGGGAGTCTTCCTTCTTTCGTTAGGAGGTACACGCACTCACTGTCTTCCATACTTGTGCAACTGTATCTTTATATCCTCACACACAGCAGGGACTAGCTTCCCTTGAGGTATTAATTATCCCAAAACAGAATGTGGAAAAATGAAAGCAACTCTAGCTTTCTGTAGCATATGCCAAAACATTTCCCCGTGTTGAAAATTACTGTCATTTTAAGGTTCAGCTTTCTACTGCAAGTTTCAACCTGCCTGCAGCGAGCAACTTCAGGATGAGAAATGGGAAGAGCTTTAAAACACAATTCACTAGAAGTTTACTTTAGACAATAATTTTTCGTAAAGGGTCTGCAAGAACTATTTTGTAGCTTTTTATTTCTGCAGTGCTTGCTCTGGCATACATGCAATAAATAGTAATAACCACTCTAAGCAATAGCATACACTGACCTTTAAGCTCCACAAGAGTCATACTGAGCAAGAGCTGGTCGTAACTGTATTTTTAATTACATTCTCTTTCTAATTATCATTTAATCAAACAAATGTCTTTTCTAATACTGCCCACATCCTCTTAAGCAATCAGTGCATTTTTTTTTATATACAACCTTACTAAAAGGTCACAACAAAAGTAAGCCATTAAGTTATCACAGATAAGCCTGGAAGTGATTACGTAAAGCCAAACAAATCCTGACAGAGGAATTAAACAAATCAAAGTTCATTGTTAGAAGGACTAGAGCCTGACCCAGTAACCTCATGTGTTTGATCCTCAGATTCCATGAGAAGAGAAAAAGAGGTCCTCAGAAACCCAAGATAAGATTAGTATTAAACATGTTCATTAGCATGGCAGTCCTTCATGACTGAGGAGGGTTGGACCCAATTGTACTAGACCCTGTAGAGGCACAGAGCAGCAGCTATACTGCCGTGGTCAGAAAGCCACTTGATTAGTTTACCTAAAATTTACCCAAACTAGACATCATTTCTTGAAAAAAGGCAACTTTTTAAAACTTAATTGGAATAATTTAAAAAATTATTTACATGGAAATTCAGAAGCAATGCCATAATTAAGTTTGAAATAGGGACTGCTCCATTTCTCTGGATGTAATTAGGGGTGGGGTGTAGACTGGGTTGCTGGAAGGGGTGTAGTTATTTCTTTGTTTTTAAGACACTTCAGATTTTTATTTACACTTCAGAAAAATGTATCCATTTATGCAAGCCATCTTTTTTTTTTCCCCTTCCAGATTGCCTGTATTTTTTGCAGGAAAACCATTATATGATGCCTACCCTGTGACAAATGAAATATTAGGTGCCAGTTTTACTAGCTTTTAAAATACCACGATCACCATTGATCAACACTCATGGAATAGCTGAAGACATATTCTGAAGAGCTAATACAAACTCAGAGTTGCTTATTATGAGACCAAATGAAAGTAACTATTCAAAATCTGCTGTCTACAACACTTTTTTTGGACAGTGACGCAATTTAATCAAAGTAGACATTAGGAGTCAAACTTTTACTTAGTTTAAACCAGTGAAACATCCCCTAAAGTCTATAAAATCTGGGATGAAAGTCTGCTCCTCTACTTTTAAAATTCCCTTTGCATACTACACCTCAGTGCAGTGGCTGTCTTACTTATATAAACACAATTTATTTTTGTAGGATTATGTTCACTTTCCTTTCTTAGCTTAGAGATAAAACAAGAGAGATATTTCAGTCACACAGGGAACCAATAGCCACTAAATGTAACTAATATCTGTAACAATTTAAATGTATTCTTTCCATTGCACGAACTCACAAAGGTTCAGAAAACTTCTACAACACACTTGCATTGAAAGGTACAATAGATTTTAGTTCATTGTGGTCAATAGGTTGATTCCAGGAAGTTGGTTTCAAATGATGGAAGATTTTCTGCTGAAGGACGTTAGCTTTTCAATAGTAAAGACAAAGAAATTCAAAATTTTGTACACCAGATGGCAATGTATTCTTAAAAATTGCTGAATGAACTGTTTCATGGAGGTCATTAGATCATTGCTGGTTATTTCCAAGTAGTTTATCTACAGGACTGTACTGATTAATCTGCCATCGGAAATGAGGCCAACCCAGAAGACATTGATCCAATTGCTCTGATGAGCAGATGTGACTCTCCACCCGAAACTCTCAGCAGAGATATTCTTTTTAACAGGGTAGAATTTCCACTTGCTTTTTCAAAGGGCAATTTTTAGTATTATATACTCCAATTGTTTAAGTTGAAATTTCAGATTTATATGAGCAGTTGTATTGTAGACACTTTTTTATTTGAGAATTTCTAAAACACTGCAATGAAAAAGGACGCTCAAAACAAAAAGATGTAATAAAACAGCACTCATGTTCAGCTGCAACTCAGCAAGTCTGCAGGGGTTCATCTGACAACATTCAACCTTGTACTAAACCTTGTTATCCCTAAAATGTTGTCAAAGGTGCCTGGCAACGTTCAACAGAAGAAGAGGTCAAGGCATATGTGAAACACTAAAATCTCCTTTTATGTAAAAATAAAGAAAAAAAATCTTGAATGTATTTCTTAGCTATGTCACTGCTGAGAAGAAAAACCTAACAGGTAAGCCGCACTGGCACAAGCTCTGCAGGGTGATTGTGCGCTTTACAATCCTAGGAATAAAGGCTTAAACCTAAAAATCATGTAAGTATTTAACATGACACCATAGTAATTAAAACTGTTTCTCACAGAAATGCCTTCCTCTCCATGTAGTGAATTGTTGCTAGCCTTGTTCTTCTAACGGGGAAGAAAACTGAAATGAGTCTCCAAACATAGTAATGAGAACTACACCATTCCCCATGGAGAGAAATCCAAATAAATGTTTGTTCCGGCAACTGAAGTTTCACCATCTCCAGGCACAAACATTCCTTTCAGTTCCTGTGATCTTTGTCTCCCAGTAGCAGGGACTTATGTGTCATGAGATACTCCAGTGTGGATCCAAGCTCTCTTCTAGGGTCTTGGTCAGATCTCGGCTTTCTACAGTGACGGATGGGGAAGTTCCTGACCATCTCTTCCAAAGGCCTCATTGTGGTCACCCAGCTGGAAGCCAGTATTAATCCTGCTTATCAGAACAGCTCTGTTTCAGTGCAATTTTAGGTTCCTGTCTTTTACCATCTTTTACCAATTACACCCAGCTAGACCACAGCCCTGTTTGTCATGGATTTGCAGCTTGTTCTTATATCCAAGAGTGTATACTTCTCCAAAACTCCTGAGAAACATGTACAACCCAAAAGTAGACAGTGATGGCTATAGGGATGGGGAGGCAAATTTCCTGTAGTTAAATCCACTGCAGGGAACTGCGAACCTTTAACTCACCTGGAAGATCATACAATGACCAACCCCCCAAAAAAGTTCAGAAAATTAAAATCTCACCAGCAACAGAAATGCTTGGCTATTAGAACTTCGTTTGAGAATATCTGAAATATATAAAGGACAGGCTATATGAGTAACTGATGTTTTTGATTCAGTGGCTGACCTCCCCACAGATGTACATAGAGAGAAGTGTACACTGCCCGTTTTGGGTCACTCCCCATTTTGTGGTGGGGTTTTGTTCTCCAGGTTGCCCACACTGTTTACAAGCTATGTTGCTCCTAACGTGACTTTGTGTGCTGACAGAGTACCAGTCAGTCTAGGGATGATGCAACAGACTGCATGGGTGGGACCCCAGCAGTTCTTTCTATCTCTACGTGAAATAGTTCTAGGTCATGTGAAACTACCCTCCAACAAATAAAATAGTACTCAAAAAAATCTGCTATGACAAGGTACCTTGCACAATATATCAGGTACCCTTCAAATGTAATAATTTTGAGATTAATATAAGTCAGGATTGATTACATCTTTAAACTCCTCTTTCTTTCAGAACTAGTCCATTCCAGGACTAAGATACCAGTAGCTATTGCTAAAGTCACGATGCACCTCGCTCAAGTCGCGACACATTTGTAGGAGCAACAGGTTACAAAAGAACAAAACCACATACCTTTAAAATGAAAAGCTATGCACAGACACGCGCTATTTAAAAACAAACAAAAAAACCCCACAAACCCAACCCCCAAGAAAACCTTGTGTTTTCAAAAGCATGTTCATTTTCCTCCATTTTTAGCATATATTAACAAATACAATATCTTTTTCTTACTGTTTCTCTCTCAAAACATCACTCTCAATTATTAAAAAATTGGGCTCAGAAAGTTAGTCATATGGGATGCCATCTCAGTTTTTCTAACGCAAGTGCTGATTTTTCCTGCTTATTTCAGTTAATAAACAAATAACTTTGGGTTTCACTGATATGAGGAATTATGTCTTACAATTATTGGCCTAAAAATGCATTTAAGATATTAATTCTATGTGCCTGGACAGTGGAAACTACATATTGTTTTCAGCTAATGTATACATATGTTATCCATTATGGCTAGAAGTTTTAAGCCTGTCCTGAACAGTTACAAATATTTTCCAATAAAATCTCCATGTTATTCACCCTCCCTGCTCTTCCTAATACAGCAATTTCTTGATTTTTATTTAAAAGTTAAATATTTTAAAGTGTCAGTTATGCATACCATTCCCTCTATGCTGCAATATTTTTAAAGGATTTTGGATACATTTTTGTCTTTAGAAGTGCAATCAGAACTCTACCAAGTCTCAAGGGGTGTCCAGTTTCTGTTTTCACAAAATAACAAGTTCAATTGTTCATAGATTTTATTTTAATGGGACAATATGCATTGTACTATTCACTTCTCATCTAGGTTATTTTCCAAACAGGGAAATAAACATCTATTAACAGAAATTGAAAAAATAAGGTACATGCAGTAAGCATTGTGTGCAAATTCAGTGCAATTCCAATGATTGTGAAGGATATACAAAGAGTCTAGGTCAAAGAAATAAAAGCTGTGACTATTTTTAACCCAGCTCTAACTCTATCCTTACATACTTGTAGCAGTCCAAAATAAAATGTAACCACTTGCATAAAAGAGCCAGAGTCCAAACCAAAGATATTTTCCTGCCATTTTGCAACACTTATGACCTGGTAACTTTTTTCACATAGCCCTAAAAAGCATTGCCAACGTTACAGGTATATTGAGATGAAAATATTGTATAACACAGTATATTTTCATTATGCCTACCTTTGCATCTATAGGTGGGACATCCCCGAATCTTACCCTAACCCACTCAGGTCCTTATTACAGTCCAACCATAAAGAGAGAGAGCCTAAATGAGACAGCAAAACTTTCCTGGGAACCTGCTTAAAAATGTTGGCAGCTGATCCATACTGCCATCCCTGCTGTGGCTAAGGCTATTACTGGTACCCAAGCCAATCAGCCTAAGCACGCTGAGCTGTGCCTGCAGAGATAGGGTCACATTTTAATTGCATGAGGATTTTTTAATAGTTTGTCCATCTATTTTAAAAGTACTGGGGAATAACTGAAGAAATTGCTGAATAAAATTCAGAAAGCTAAGGTTGACAGGTTTATACTTGCTGTAGTGTTTCTCCTTTTTGAATTTCACTCTTTATTCTCAGGCCTCCTCCATTTAGCTCTTCTCAGTGAGTAGGCTTTGACAAAAATAGCAAAATACTCTGGTAAATAAACTTGTGGGCTCCCATTATTAAAATGGGTCATGGTTCAGGTAACCTCCATTGGTGAATAACCAATGCAGAGCATCATAAAGTAACCTGATTTTCAAAATTTTTGTGTAGTTACCCACTCTTCCCACTGCAAGTTCCACCCTTTTAAGAATCTGAAATTGGTTATGAAAGGTTATTAGTCACTCTTGAGGATATGGACCTTTTGTACCAGGTCCTCCCAAATGGAGACTCTGTAGAAGAGATAGAACCTGCCCCTTTAAAACCTGCCCATATCTTCATGTTATACTAGATGGTAATTAGGTAATTAGTTTTTACGAAAGAAATTACCATCATCTGCAATTTACTTCAGCTTATGTTGATCAGATACAATCTGCAAAAAGAAAAAACATTGTATTATTAAAATACGTTATTTTAATACTAGGGTAAAATTGTTTGCCACGAGGTAAATGAATATATCTATGTGTGCAGTGCCAATTCTGGAAAATGGTACTCAACAATTTCCATTTAGATCAAACACCATAACATTTCCTAACTAAGTAACAAGGTTTTATTGATTTCAGTAATCAGATACTCAAGAAAGATGATGTGAGATATTTAACACTAAAAAAGCCTGCTACTTTCCCAGTAAATTTTAGGAAATTATTTGAGGACTGTAAGAGGATTTGAGGACTTCCAACTTTGGAGTTGGAAGTCAATGTGTTGCTAGAAAGCTATGACCTGGTTGTCATTACTGAAACTTGGTGGGACAAATCCCACGACTGGAGGGTGGCTATCAACAGCTACAGACTGTTCAGTAGGGACAGGCGAGGAAGGAAGGGAGGAGGCATTGCCCTCTATGTCAAGAAATAGAGTGTGAAGAGCTGTCTCTGAAGAATAGCCATGAGCAGGCCAAAAGCTTATGGGTAAGAATCAGGGACTGAGGCAAGAAAGGGAATATTGTGGTTGGTGCCTACTACAGGCCACCTGATCAAGGGGAGTCTATTGATGAAGGCTTCTTACGCCAGCTAGAGGGAGCATTATGCTCCCAGGCTCTTGTTCTGGTGGGGGACTTCAACCACCCCAACATCTGCTGGAAAAGTAGCACGGGGAGCTGTAGGCAATGCCAGAGGTTCCTGGAGTGCATGGAGGATAACTTCCTATGCCAGGTAATACACAGCCCTACCAGAGGGGCTTCCATACTGGACCTATTGGTCACCAAAGTGAGGGAGCTAATTGGTGATGTCAAGACTGGAGGCAGCCTGGGCTGCAGTGATCATGTACGGGTGGAGTTTGCAGTCCTGAGGGATATGGGGCAGGCAAAGAGTAAAGTCAGGACCCTGAATTTTAGGAAAGCAAACTTCCAGCTCTTCAGGGAGTTTGTCAATAGGACCCCCTGGGAAACTACCCTCAGGAACAAAGGAGCAACACAGAGCTGGCAGATCTTTAAGGATGCTTCCCACAAAGCACAAGAGCTCTCGATCCCCAGGTGTCAGAAATCAGGAAAGGAAGGCAAGCGGCCAGCATGGCTGAGTGGAGACCTGCTGGGCAAACTAAAGGGCAAGAAGGAAATGCACAGGCAGTGGAAGCGGGGACAGTTACCCTGGAATGAGTACAGGGATGCTGCCCAGTTGTGTAGGGATGAAGTCAGGAGGGCCAAGGTGCAGCTGGAGCTGAACTTGACAAGGGATGAAAAGAATAATGACTTCTAAAGGTATGTCAGCCAGAAAAGGAAGGTCAAAGAAGGCGAACCTCCTTGATGAGCAAGACTGGCAGACTGGTAACAACAGATGAAGAGAAGGCTGAGGTACTCAACGACTTCTTTCTCTCAGTCTTCAGTGGCAGCCTCTCCTCCCCCACCTCTTAAAAATTGACGAA
>NW_010562676.1:13300-19931 GCF_000687285.1 Phaethon lepturus
CAGCCTGTGTGCCTGGGAACATCATGGAACAGATGGTCCTAGAAGCTCTGTTAAGGGACATGGAGGACAGGGAAATGCTTCGAGACAGCCAGCGTGCCTTCACCAAGGTCAAGTCCTGCCTGACCAACTTAGTGGCCTTCTATGATGGAGTGACCACGTCAGTGGACAAGGGAAGAGCTACCAATGTCTATCTGGACTTCTGTAAGGCCTTTGACACAGTCTCCCACAACATTCTTCTCTCTAAATTGGAGAAATATGGATTTGATGGATGGATGTTGGGTGGATGAGGAATTGGTTGGACGGTCACATCCAGCGGGTGGTGGTCAATGGGTCTATGTCCAGATGGAGAGTGATGAGTGGTGTCCTTCAGGGGTCCATACAGGGACCAGTACTCTTTCATATCTTCATCAGTGACATAAACAGTGGGATCAAATGCAGCCTCAGCAAGTTTGCAGATGACACCAAGCTGAGTGGTGCAGTTGACACGCCTGAGGGATGAGATTCCACCGAGAGGGACCTGGACAAGCTTGAGGCATGGGCCCATGTGAACATCATGAGGTTCAACAAGGCCAAGTGCATGGTCCTGCACCTGGGCAAGGTGCCCAGGGCAGGTACCTGGGCAAGCCTCAATATCAATACAGGCTGGTGGATGAAGGGATCAAGAGCAGACCCACCAAGACGGACTTGGGGGTACTGGTGGAAGAAAACCTGGACATGAGCCAGCAATGTGCACTCATAGCCTGGAAGGCCAACCCTATACAGAGCTACCAATGTCTATCTGGACTTCTGTAAGGCCTTTGACACAGTCTCCCACAACATTCTTCTCTCTAAATTGGAGAAATATGGATTTGATGGATGGATGTTGGGTGGATGAGGAATTGGTTGGACGGTCACATCCAGCGGGTGGTGGTCAATGGGTCTATGTCCAGATGGAGAGTGATGAGTGGTGTCCTTCAGGGGTCCATACAGGGACCAGTACTCTTTCATATCTTCATCAGTGACATAAACAGTGGGATCAAATGCAGCCTCAGCAAGTTTGCAGATGACACCAAGCTGAGTGGTGTGGTTGACATACCTGAGGGACAGGATGCCATCCAGAGGGACCTGGACAAGCTCAAGGAATGAGCTCGTGTGAACCCCATGAGGTTCAACAGGGCCAAGTACAGGGTCCTGCAGCTGGGTCAGGGCAACCCCTGGTAACAGTATAGGCTGGGGAATGAAGGTATCAAGAGCAGTCCTGTCGAGAAGGACTTGGGGCTACTGGTGGATGAAAAGCTGGACATGAGCCAGCAATGTGCACTCGCAGCCCAGAAGGGCAACCATATCCGGGGCTGCATCCAAAGCAGCGTGGCCAGCAGGTCGAGGGATGGGATTCTGCCCCTCTACTCTGCTCTGCTGAGACCCCACCTGGAGTCCTGCATCCAGCTCTGGAGCTCTCAGCACAGGAAAGACATGGAGCTGTTGGAGCGGGTCCAGAGGAGGGCCACCAAAATGATCAGATGACTGGAACACCTCTGCTGTGAGGACAGGCTGAGAGAGTTGGGGTTGTTCAGCCTGGAGAAGAGAAGGCTCCAGGGAGACCCTACTGCAGCCTTTCAATCCTTAAAGAGGGCTTATAAGGAAGATGGGGACAAACTTTTTGGTAGTATTCCCAAAAAGAGTTTGTTTTAAACTAAAAGAGGGTAGATTTACACTAGATACAAGGAAGAAATTTTTCACAATGAGCGGGTGAAACACTGGCACAGGTTGCCCAGAGAGGTGGTAGATGCCCCGTGCCTGTAAACATTCCAGGTCAGGTTGGATGAGGCTCTGAGCAACTTGATCTAGTGGAAGAAATCCCTGCTCATTACAGGGGGGTTGGACTAGATAACTTTTGAAAGGTCCCTTGCAACTCAAAGATTCTATGATTCTGTGATTCTATAGTGTATGACATTGTGAGTTGTAGTCCATCTATCCTGATTCCTGTGACCACTGTGTTTTAAAGGAGAAGATGTGTAAGCACAATTCTAGAGCCCCTGGTGCAAGCCACAACTGACTTTGTTGCTGAGTGTTTTACCAACAAGAAAACTATTAGTCTCCTTTGAAGCAAAAGAAGAGAAGGAAGGAAGGAAGGAAGGAAGCAAGCAAGGAAGGAAGGAAGGAAGGAAGAAAGAGAGGAAGAATTAGTTGCAATAGCTACCACCATGGAGCTGCGGCATCCCAACAGTCTGATTCTTCAAGTCCGGTGGGAGAACATTAGCCCATTTCTCTCATGTCACCAAACATCTGTCCATTTTCTTGCAATTCAGTCCATAAGATTCTCTCTCTGTCTAGTAAATCTGACAAAATGACGTGAAGCCGCTGAGCAGTGCTATGCTCAGCAGTAAGCTGGCTTTGCAAGTTTCTTATCTGCTCTTGCAAGGACTCTATTGTCTCTTTATCTGCTGGCTTTTCCTCTTGAGCGGCAATTAGTGCTGCCCCCGACACAGCACAGACTGTTGCCTTTCCTTTCCCAGTCGCAGTTTTCTTTCCTTTGCCAAAAGAGTGATCCAGTCAACCACTGCCTGCGAGTCATGCCAATTCTCCTGAGCCCACGCCATGCCAGGAAGAGAGGGTAAGGCTTTATAACCCTTCAGTTTCTCAAGGAGGGGATTATCCACCATCGTCGGATCCTCAAGTCGATCCCAACAACAACTGTCACACAATACAAAAGGAGACCCTTCAGTTTCTCAAGGAGGGGATTATCCACCATCGTCGGATCCTCAAGTCGATCCCAACAACAACTGTCACACAATACAAAAGGAGTACTCCAAAGTATTTGGCCCACTGTGGGTTCACATACCCAGCGTGGATCTTTACAACAAGATCCTCTGTTCTCTTTCTCTCCTGTCAGGCACTTCCCAAGGAAGGGGCTGCGCTAAGGGCCCTGGTCCCTTCTGGTTGGTTCAGTTTCGCAAGAGGATCCTGTCGGTGACACCAATTAAAATGTCACGGCCCGAAAGGAGTCATTCAGGACGACCTCCCTCCCTGTGGGACCAACGACCAAGTTCGTAATTGCCCTGGACTGAATTAAGGTGAAAAGACACCAGCCAACCCATTTAAAAATTTAATAATACAAAATGCAAAGTGTAGGAATCTCACTATGTATTCAGGACAGAATTTGATCTGAAGCTTGCACACTGCTATTAAGGTAGGAACCGTTGTACATCCCACCACAATCTGCATGTACATTTTGATCAAGAAGAAGGTTCTGTCTCAGAAAATGCCATAAGTGAAACACCCTGCTCCATTTGCTAGTCTTTTTCTGATTGCAAGCCCAGGACTGCTCATTGGCCTGTGTTTTATGTACAACACTTGACACATCAGGATTCCATCCTGAGAAGAACACCAAAATACTGCTTTGACAAACATAACCGTGATGTTAGGAATTGCCCTGCCAGCAACAGCTCACAATAACCAGAAGCAACAACACAGCCGAAGCTTGGAGGACCAGGGCTCATAGAGGCAGTTCTCTAGGGTCCGTTGGCCTTTGTATTCACATGTGTATGATTCTCACTTGCCACTTGGAAATACTAGCTGTGAGTGCGGGAATTCACATGCTTTGCAAAGATCTCTAGTGTTGTGTGAACACTGAGAGGAGCTGGGATTTTGTCTTGCAAGAAGTGTCAGCCCAGATGACAGTGGTTGGGAGTCACAGCAAGGATGGACCATCCTTGTTCCTGCTGGAGCCAATGACAAATTTCTCTGGTTTCCTCAGGACAGGGTGTCAAGGTCCATTCTGACCTCTCAAATTCACAGAACATCATATTCTGTGATTTAAACTTTATTTCATGAGCCCATTAAGAAATATCATAAACAAACAATCCTTGGTGGTGGAGGTCCCCCTTTTCAGTTCTGATGGTGTTATTTTTATACAGTCTGATTCCCACAATCTCTGTCTGATTCCAAGAAACTTCATGCATATGCAACAGGCAATGGCACATCTGCAGGCTTTAGTGCCTCTTCTCGCTGCGCCGGCACCGTATCTCTGCTCTGCAGGAACCGGTATCTTGTTCTTCTTTGGAGTCCACTCCATACCAAGACATGTTCGAGCTGTTGTACCAATAAAGTTGTGGGTTCCTCGGAACCGTGAAATGTTTAAGACAGAAACCACGTATTGGTCCGCCACAACTAGTTAGCGATTTTATGATGTTCTTTGGCACCACCGCGTAAGGCAATATTTCATTTTCCTTCACAAGTAGAATAAGGCACTCTCTAGGTTACCTTCTGTTGTTATTAATTGTTAAATAAATGCTCAATTTAATGAAAAGTGAAAGAGAAGATCACATTATACTGCAGTGAGGTATGTCTCTATAACAATTTTATTCTAGTCTTCAAAACTCAGGTGAAAAGAGTGACCTTCATCTACTTCTACAATCACATTAGTTCTTGAATCTTCTTAAAAATGTGCAGGATTGCCCTCCAAATGTAAGATCAAACAACAAACAACTTTATATAATTCAAAATTAACTCACTGTAGTACAGAAAAAAAACCAAACCCCACAACCCCTCTATTTGTTCCAGTCTTCTTCTGGGACATTGCTGATACGAATAAGAGGATCTAGCTGATCAAAATTTTTCCTACCTTTTCAGGCACTGATTTCTTTATTAATATTGGGTTACAGTTCCGTGTATCCTTATTTTGCTGCATAAGTAAAAAGCTTAAGTTCTAAGCAATTAGCAATCCCAATTAAATCAGCACATCTGGTAAATATTTTATTACTAAATAAAACATCTTTAGTAACAAAAGTATTGATCCTGATGCTCAGGGGCATAGTTTGATAATGATATCACGTGACACAGCTGTTAGTTTTGAGCTCTTGGCCAGAAAAAAATGACCCTGAAGTCTGTGACACATTAAGTACATCATGTGGGTCAGACAACAATGTGTTTAGTGCATAATATATTAAGTGTACATTGTTAAACACAGAGCAGTGGAAACTTGCATCTAACCATGTATGGTAAATTATAGTTTATATTTCAGTTCATTTGCAAAGTAAGAGAAGAGGAAGAGCCTACAATAAACACTTGTCCACTTTGATAAACACCATCAATAAATGACCAAGTAGTGCAGTTCCTATTTAAGGGTATAATGTTCTTACATACAGTCTCATGACAGATCAAAGTCAAATAAAACTGGGGCCACTACAAACTTCTTTTGTCACCTGTCACTCTTCTCACTGATGTCCACACATAACCGCATTGGCCTACTGCTGGAAACACCTATTGTCCAGGGTGTGATTGCTTCCCAGTGCAGCAAAGAAATCAGTGTTATCACTCAGCAGAGAATGCACTTTGCCCATAACAAGCATTTAAGAACCAACAAAAGGAAGTACTTTTTCACACAACACGTAATTACATTTTGGAACTCATTGCCACAGGATGTTGTTAAGGCCAAAAGCATAAACACAGTTAAAGAAGAGACTAGACAAATTCATGGAGCAAGGGTCCACCAGTGATTGTTAAAATATGATGGTCCAGATGCTGCCTCTAGCGCAGGAAATCCCTAAGCCATTGTTTGCCAAAAGCTGAGGAGAGAGGAAGGGACATATAACAGCAAGATAAGGCTCAGTACTGGTGTGTTATTCTTTTGTGTGGATACTTATAAAAAAAGAAAATAAAATCAGTCTTATATGGTATACTGTCGGTCCTACCCACAAACTTTTGATCTCAAGGTAACCAAAATTTAACCAAAGTTGGCAAAGAGCTCATGAAGTTGGTGGAAATCAGCAGATTAGCAGACAGATTTTGTTAATGCCTCAAAGCTGCAGCATCAGCTCGGCTTTTATTAAATACCTACCCAAGAAACAAATATATGAGAACCAACTGCTTGCAACTCTGTTCACAGAGCTATGTGCTATTATAATTTATAAATACTGCATAACCTATTTAAACAATTTGAACTGAATGAAAACTGTGGTGAAGCATATAATGAAAACTTAGCACTCAGCGCAGTTTTAAGGTCACATAAAAACCCCTAAATAATCCGAAATTCAGAGTCAATCCAGCTGCTGAAATGCAATCAATACATGCCATGAAATAAAGCAAGGAGAAAAACCACTCTTAAAAACAATAAGAAACGAAGTTGTTTACATTTGATAGTCAAAATGTACCATTCATTTCCAGTCTCATGCCATAAAGTCACATCTGCACCAAATGTTCTACTCCCTCTCTTTGAACTCCTTTGAAATGTTTCCTTGGTCTTTTTAAAGGAGTGTAAAAATGGACTCAGATAACTAATTCAAGATCTGTTTTGTTTCTTGCCAAGATTTCCTTCCAGATTATTAAGAGGGCCTCAAAATTCAGCTAAACAAAATAATAGTGTTGGAAAAAAAATTAGTGATTCATTTGAAAAAAACATGCCTCTTGGCAAAAAGGAAAGGAAACTAATAGGAGACAAAGGCAATAACTGAAGTACTTCCTTATAGAAATAAGCATCCATAAATGTCAACACTGATTCCTTATAGTCAGCACACATGATACTAAATTGTATTAACTCTTTATGTGTTGGACAGTATATATGGCACAACAATACAGACAAAACCATTCGAAAAAGTCATTGCTGGTGCATGACTTAACCTTTTACTCAGCAAAACATCTTCATGGCATTCCT
>NW_010562676.1:19962-28038 GCF_000687285.1 Phaethon lepturus
GATAGAGAGTCTATAAAAGATAGAAATAAAAATTTGTTTTGTTAGAAGTTATTGCCCATTGGGGAAATTCTAAACCTGAATACAAAGCATCAGTATGGGAAGACTACAATGCTTGGCCAGAAAACAAACATGCCTATGGGATTGCTTTTTGGATTGACTCTGACTTCAGTATATTTATTTTTGAATCTGAAAATTTCTAGCCAGCAATAGTCTGAAACCACAATTTCATCTTTTAATATGACATCAGAAGTGTTTTATATACCGCCCAACTTACAGTACATTATAAACAGAAATAAATCAACGAGAAAACCCTGAAGACCAAACTTACTACAAATGGCTCAATCCTAAAGCTTTTGCTTGTAGCTTCACTGAGTTCAATAAGGCAGTTCATATGTTTAAGTGTGAAAGCTCAGAACACTCTGGGGAAAATGAAGAGTGGGTAATTGTTCCTAACATATCATTTACATGTTATGAGCTATTCCCAACAGGCCACACGGAAGCCTGTACACATCCTGAAGTGTCCAAAAACATGTGGATGTGGCAATTCAGGACATGGTTTAGGGGACATGGTGGCGTTGGGTTAATGGTTGCACTTGATGATCTTGAAGGTCCTTTCCAACCTTAGTGATTCTGTGATTCTGTGAATTAATAGCTTCAGATACAGAGAGGTGAGGAATCTGGACACTAACCTGGCATTCAGGGAATACAGAATGCTAAGACTTGTTTGAGATAGATAGTCAATTTTTAAATTTTTTTTTTTTTTGCAAAGTAATGAAAAGTACATCTGCAATTGTCTATGTCAGACAATCAATTTATCAATACAAAGGAAACTCTTTTAATGGAGATGCAATACTGAAACTATTTTAGGAAAATAGCCATTCCAGCTCTTGGAAAGATCAGTGAGTGTATCACTGTGTCTGCACAAGGCATACAGCTGTGGTCTTGTGCCGGTACCAGCTCCCTCGCACTTCTACACTGCAAAGCTTACATCCCTGCCCAACTCAGAAGGAAATATTTGATTAAACCTCGAGTCCATTCACTCAATATTCATCAATGGCAGTACTTAGGGGAAACCACACATATGCCACTAAGATGAATATCTGCTAAGATACTCCTGTATCATTTTACGTTGATTTCAAAAGAACTTCTACTTAAACTAAAAACCCATCAATTTCCAGTCCTCCAGCAATCACATAATTGCCTGATGTAAGCCCATTGGAGTCTACTGGAGTCTTTCCAACTGCTTTGATATGTCTGGGGATCAAATATATCAACTGAACTGACTAGGTAGTAGCGCTAGGGCAGATTTCCTAGGACTCCAGATGAGCTCCCATCAGTTTCCCACAGCTCTTCTCCCCAAATGTCCCTCTGATTAGGAAATAGCAACAGCTATACACCACTGACTTTGGATAAGGCAATAAGGTTTGTGACAACTGCACGTACACTGTGAGTTGAAGGCTTCCTCTTGATAAGCGTTTGAAGGATAGCAGTTTAATAATTTTCCAGGGGCTTATGTTTAGAGTATAGATGAAGCCGTGAATAAAACATAGAAGTCGAAAAGTAAACATGTTTTATGTAATCCTATTTCTCAAATAAGACATTTCTCTGAAATAAAGGAAAACATTTTCATTCTTTTCAGTAATACAAATGGTTTGATTCACTTGTCCTCACATAGGCATCTAGTATCATTTGGGATGTGCAAAAGTCATTGCATGGTCTTGGAAGCAGAGGCGAGGAGTATTCTTCATTTTGGAATAGATAATGCATTTAAGATAATCAAATGCTGAATTACAAAAAACAAATGTCAGAGTAAGGTTTAAGTTAGTAACATTATCATAAATAGGTAATCTCATCAAAAGTGTCATTAATTTAATACTGACATTCCTGAGACACATGCTGGAGAAAAGTACCAGCCACCTGTACTTTCCAGTGTGTCAGTGCTGAACCTGAAGGATAATTTCAGCAGGGGTGATTTTGTAAACTGTGTCCTACAGAATAGATAATTTCTCTCATTGCTGAGCTTACCTGGCCAAGTACTAAATTTTACCCCTGTAGTCTCTTATCTTTTCACATAAAACAGCAGATCAGGTAACGCCTTCAACAATTACAATATGTTTTAAATGAACCCACAAGAAATCTTCAGTTATTTACTGAGGGTCTGGTTGAGGCAAAGTCATCTAATGTACAGTTTGGGTGGGAGCTGTTTGCAGGCTGAGTTGGAAACCTCCAGTGAGAAGTCACCCAGCAACATACCCATAGGTGACAATATTGTGGACTTCTGCAATTGCACACCCTCCCTCAGATGCAAGCCTTCAGTCAAATTGTCTTTTGCTGGTCTATGTAACCTCCCTCTGAGCGAGAAACGTTTTAACATGCAAGAGGTAAACCATTCCAAATGTTGTGTGTGAGAACTACATGTTCCACTCCAAAATAGATCTCAGATGTTTTCTAACATGTGTGCTACATTATTTCTAGATAATGTAGGAGGATCATGGAGACATTCATACTGACAGGGTAGGTGTACAATACATATGTTTGCCCCTATAGGCACAGAACAATTTTAGATCACCGTGTGATCCTATTAGACCATGAACTCACTTTGCAAGAAAACAATTATATTGCAATGGATCCCTGAACCTTGTTAATTTTATGATGTAGAATGGAAGAAAATTACCCATCTCACTCTGCTTCACAGAAATAGGCAAAAACAGTTGGTACTTTTAGTTAAGCTAAGCATTTTTTTCATATTTTTTTATAAGCATATGTATTCATCAACTTCAGATTCCAGTTACATAGATCCATTCATACAGGATTTAAAACCAGAAATAAACACATACAACTCCATGAAATTCTGGCTGAATCAAAGTTGCCCCAAACTACAAATTATTCTAAGGTTTGAACCAAGTCCAGTTTCCAGAGTACTTAAAACTTGGCCCCAACTTGATGGAACATGACCAAGAATCACCAAAATATTGGCAAAACCTAGGGAACCTGGACTGAAAATGTAACAAAAGCCAAAGCCCAGAGAGGTTCACATTGACAAGGTGTCAGTGCATTTTAATGTCACCGAGACAGTGACTGCCCCCCCCCCATACTTGCTTTCTTACACAGATTGTAACTTGTACACACCTGAAAAATGTTAATGGAAAAGGATTGCTGAATATTATAATAAAAATAATGATTAATCAAAACAGAGCCAAAGCATTCATATGATAAAAGTAGGGCTTATTGCAGTTTTGATTATTTTGGTTACAAATGAAAGTGCCATGTTTGGAAATAACAAGAAAACACAGCACATCTGGGATCTGAGTTATTTCTCTGTGTACAGCATTTTTAATAGAAGTTCTGGTTCCGCCAGTTCGCACAACTTCTGCACGTGCCTGTGACTGACAGCGATGCCCAAAGCAGCTGCCTGCTGCAAATCAGGTGACTCAAACATCTTTGTTGTGTGACACAAAGTGGCTGGATGTAGAAATCTCATTTTCTGTTGGCATGAATTCTATTAATCAGGTATTTGCATGACTAACCTACTAATACGTAAGCAGGTCATGAAGATACAGTGTGGCTTTAGTAGTGACTCGGTCAGGCAATGTCTAGAACACCTAGCAATTAAATGGCATTTTTTAATTCTTAGATTAAAAAAAAATCATAACAACAATTTCAGGCTGAAGAGAGGAAATTAGAGGTGACAGAGTAATTCCACAGTGGAAATTTAACCAGAATCTTTGAAATTAAAGTCATGCACTAGTCATGCAAATTGCCTGGTTAGGGATATGTTGAGAAAAGTATATGTACAAGCAGAGACGCACTTTAAAATAGCCAGTGATCAGAAGTCCCAATAATTTGGAAAAGGAATGGAGTCATAGTCATTTTCATGTGAGTTATTATCATAAAGAGCATCATCACCTTCACTTTTCCATCATTAGGTATCTTCGCACATCTTTGAAGAAAGCTGAGCAAAGATATGAAGTCATTTTAATGCAAGACGAGATGACATAGTCTTTTCAGTTTGGACAGAGATAAAAAAAGGGAGATATGCTAGACGTTTATAAAAACATGAAATATGTGGAGATATTGAATAGAGAAGCACTATTCACTGTTTTTCTTAGTGTAATAATCAGGGAGTACCCAATTTATTTACCAGGCAGAAAGTTTGAAACAAAGGAAGTAATTTTTCACACATAATTAAATCTCATGCAAAATTAAATTGTGGAACTCGTTATCACAGGATGTTGTGGAGGTCAAAAGTCCAAAAGGTTCCAAAAGGCATTAAAAAATTTCTCATGGAGAATAGATCTGTCAGAGGCTACATAGCATGACAGTCCAGATGAGTCCCACAGTTCAGAGAATGCTTACAACCTCTGATTGTCATGAACGAAGAACTCATTTGAGGGAAGGGAGCCAGTTAAGCATACTCTATTTCTATCAAATTTATATTAAGTGTCTGCTACTGGTCACTCCAAGGCATAAAATAATAGGCACAGTGGAGAGATGATTCAATATGGCATTACTTATGTTCTTTTCTCCTCGTTGTTTATATGAATGAAAAGTAAATACTGAGTGATTGTCATTTTGACCTGGTAGAATCTTAAAAGTAAATCGAATTGTATAAAAGGCAATACAAGGTGCACAGTAATGATCAGATGTTGCCTGGAGCACCATGACTAGAAGAGTGGAGTTCCCGTTTTCCTCTTGGTTACAGTTTTCCTGTTGATTAAGAATTCAAGACGAAAAAGCTTTCGTGCTCCTTGAAAGCAGCCTGAGTAAGGCACATTTTGAATGACCTATGTATTTCTCTGCTTAATTCCACATAATCAGCTTTGGAAAATATTATACATATTTTTCATTCCAGCAGTAAGGATTTGGTGAGTTTTTCTATATCATTCTGGATCATATCATCATTTCTTTAAAATCAAGTTTTCCTCAAAGATCATGATGACATTTATGAAATACTGAAGTATGTTGGAGACCACCAAAAAATTGAAGGAACAAACTTTGATGCAAATTGCTATTATTGTAGGGATTGTTTCAACTGCAAAGCAGTATATTTATAATTACATGTTTAAGAAAGAGACTATACATGAACTTAGAGCACATCATGTTAAAAAACAGCCCAAGTCTACAATAATGTGTCTTAGCAAGGAAGTTTCCAGTTCTCCTTACCGTGTTTACAGAAAGAAGTGCCATGTTTTAACATTAGGCAGAAAAGTAAGTTTCCATAGGCAATGACCAAGTAACAAGTAACAAGATGCATTTTGGTAGCCACTGCATGTGGTAGTTCTATTAGCTCAGAGTTTTCAAGTAAGAATCCCCAAAGATCAGCTGCACACAGGAGCTGCTTAATTTTGTGTCAGCTACATGTACTTTTTTCCAACTCAGCAAACCATGCAAATAATTTGGCTACAAATTAGATGGTTCCTGGCAATTTTAAGTGCTTAGAAGAACATATGCTAAGTAAATTTCTAGTTTGTTTTGCCCTCAACATATTAGAACAATTAAGAAGAAAAAAAGAAGCAAAAAAGTAGCACAGATTTGCTACTTTTCATAAATATACATTACAATAAGACAGTCTTCTGTGTAATAGTTAATAACCAGTTCTGATGAGTAAGATTCTACACAAGTTCTGAGGACTTGGATGACTGTAACGGTGTTCTGAGACCACCTTTTCATTTTGATAGTCTTACAACATTGTCATGTTGCTTCATTTGGAATATTCTATGATGGAACTACACTATGATATAAATTCTTGCAAATTATTTAAGATTGACTTTAGTTAGTAATTAAAGATAACAAAAGAAAACCAAAGCTTTTTGCTGTCGTGTCACAGTAAATTGTTTTACTATTAGGATATTAGCTATTGCTTTGGACAACAGTAGCTATTAGTTTCAGAAATAGATCTGAGTAGCCACTATATTTTCATTTGATGTCCTGATCCCTCCTATGAAGAAAGGCTGAGAGTTGGGGTTGTTCAGCCTGGAGAAGAGAAAGCTCCAGGGAGACCCTATTGCAGCCTTCCAGTACTTAAAGGGGGCTTATAAGAAAGATGGGGACAGACTTTTTAGCAGGGCCTGTTGCAATAGGACATGGGTCAATGGTTTTAAACTAAAAAAGGGTAGATTTAGCCTAGATAGATGGAAGAAATGTTTTACAATGAGGGTGGTGAAACACTGGCAGAGGTTGCCCAGAGAGGTGTTAGATGCTTTATACCTGGAAACGTTCAAGGTCAGGTTGGACGGGGCTCCGAGCAACCTGATCTAGTTGCAGATGTCCCTGCTCCTTGTTGGGGGGTTGGACTAGATGACCTTTAAAAGGTCTCTTCCAACCCAAAGATTCTATGATTCTATGATCTGACAATAGAACAGCTAAAGTAGAAGGGAAATAACTGTACAGAATTCAATGCAACAAAAAGCATAACTGATTCAACCAGCACCAAACATAAGCATGCTGCAAATGAGTTTGTCCAAGTCCACAAAATACAGATGTTTGTAGCAGATCACATACCCCAAGGCTGTTTTGATGCACACTTTGTACAGGAATGTGTGGTGTTTACGGAGCCCTTCTAGTTTATTTATTACTTGCCCAGGGCTACGCTCAGTCTAGCCCTTCCTGTTTTCCTCTTCTCTCCCCTCCCTCAAGAATACACAGCTAGAAAATTAGATTCGTGTGAAGGAACTGTGCCCTGCAACAATGCAAAAGGTCAATAAAGGGAAGCTTTCCCAATCTGTCATCTTGATTGCTTCTGCCTTGGTTTGCACACTGGTGATGAGTAGTTTTACACCAATAACTCAGTTTTTCGGCTCCTACCCTTGCCTGTTGCTCCTTGGCATCTTTTCTGCTTTGGTTTCTGATTCATTCTACATCATGCCTTTAACGTATGCAGTATTGCAGCCTCTTCATCAAATGACAGGAATCTATAAAATGTCTATAAAAATATACTTTTTGGGTACAGAAGATTAATAGAAAATAATAGTTTCTGTCATCAGATGAAATAGGAACCATTGTCCATAACTAAGGGGGCCTAATAAAACTGCTGATCTTATGGATCAGCAACTTGACCTAACTTCAAAGTTGGATTTAACTTCAAAATTGGCCCTTCTTTGAGCAGAGAGACCACATGACTTCCAGAGGTCCTTTCTAATCTAAATTATTCTGTGTTCCTCTGCCCTGCAAAGAGATCCTGGCTACTAACATTTACTAAAACTCCCAAAGGAGAGATCCATTTATAACCACTTATTTGTAAGCATTTCCATAATCACTATCTTGTAGGAACATACTGTAGGCTCCAGTGAGCATCTCCCTCTCTGTGACCACCTGAAGAAAACCATAGAAAAAAGTGAAGAGGTAGCTCCAGCAGAGTTTCCTGTCAGAATTACGGAACAGGAAAAAAGATCACAGTAATATGCAAGGACACAAATGATGCAGCCTCAATGTTTCATTGCAGGCATCTCCTTGGCTGGTCTTCCACTGCTTCTGTGAAAGCTGTGTGCAAACATGGATTCCAATAAATATAAACACATACTGATCAGGATTTTTTAAAGGCTGGTCTTACATGCACTGGAAGTCAGGAAGGAAAAGAAAATTTAAAAGTCCATTAGAAGAGTCACTGTTAGTAGACCCTCTCAAGAACAGCAGGAAAGCTTGAGAAGGATGTGGGCAATCCAAAACATGAGAAATATATTTTTGTTGAAGCAGAAAAAGATCTGAAAGTGGGAGGGCTCTAGGTTATCTAGGGAATCTGAAGCAACTCCACCAGGAGAGATGCAATACAGCTGCTCCTCATGCAGGAGCTGCTGCTTGCTTAGCCCCAGCAGGCAACAGCCAAGGCCAATAACCAATTGCTCTCTTGGTGACCAGGAAGGAATCTACCCTACTGATTTAAAAAAAAAAAAACAAAGTGCCCTAAGGACTCTGCTTTTTCTTTGTAGTGGTGCTTATACATTTCAAAGAGCAGTGCTTCTGGAACTTAGTGCTGAGGAAGCTGGAAGAATGGTTCTGCTGACTTCTGAAGTACCAGAAAGTGCCACTGCAAAGGGCCCCAAATCCACTACAGAAAATCACAGAATCATTAAGGTTGGA
>NW_010562677.1:0-14619 GCF_000687285.1 Phaethon lepturus
AAAAAGGAGCTGACCGGTACGAATGAACTACGTTGTGTATGAATATTCTGATTTTCTTTCTAATGTAACAATTTCTTCCTGTTATACTTAGTGGCTGAGAAACTAACACATGCAAGTCTACTGGTATATGTTGATAGCATGCTCTGAAATATGAATTTCTTATTTTCCTTTTTAGATGGTTGCTCAAGAAATGTATGAAATAAACAATTATGGTAAATAGTTTGAATAGAGTGAGGCCACATAGATTAGTACACCAAAATATGCTGTGTACTAATCACTAAATTGGATTACTGAGACAGTAGTCTCAGTAGCCAAGAAAAAGAATCTGGGAATACTTTTCAAAATTACTTAGTTTACAGTCAACTATTGAAAAGAAAAGGGGGAAGAAAATAGAGAATTTTATCTGAATAACCTAGAAAACGCCCAAGGATGATAGGGTATAGTGGATGAGACTTGGATTCAAGCAAGACTTCTTAAAAGAAAATGCAATAACCTCACAGATAAAGATTCTTAAAAATAGTTGTCACTAAGATCACTAAATTAACTAGTTATCTGCTACTTCTCAGATCAGCACACATTCAAGAAAATTAGCAAATAAGCTCTGATAAATTTGCAGATATTTCTAGCAAAAATGACAACAATAAAGCAGTAAAGGTAAAAAAACCAACTAGGAGTATATGAAAACATTAAGGCTTCTAAGACAGTATCTTGAGAGCCAAAAAGCTAAAGTAAACTTTGACTTTACTGAGAACTGAGGCCATCAAGTGTTTCATAGAATTGGTTCTATACAATGTTTGATATTTCAAATAAAAGATGGTCACACTGTAGTGATTACCTGCTACACTAAACATATCAGTTTTCCTGTAGAAGGCATTCTTCTCCTTCACTATAGACAGTGTTGTCAGGAGAAATTAATTTTTATAAGATTTTATAAGAAGGGGAGGAGTGGGGACGCCTATAACCACTGCTGCCCATCACATGAATATCTTGGAAATGGGCAGCAGCTGCATCGTACTGTGGTGTTCCATAGCCAGATGCTGCAATACTGCAGGGAATCCTTGTAGAACCTGATATTTGCTTAATGAAGCGTTAGTTTTAATCCTGTTCTCTTTTTTGCCTTCCCTTCTCCAGGGGTGGCAGGATTCCATTTCTGGGCAGCAGGGAGATCAGAAACAGAGAGTACTTCACAGTTCAGGTCAGGTAATGAGTCCAAGGATTACTTGCAGAAGTTAGTACACAGGAAGCTAGAGAGCCAAAGTCCACTGCACCAGCTACCCTACGTTATATCTACAGCCACGTGTTTTCAGATACAGACATACAATAAGGGAGCTTTGACTGTTTTCAAAAGTGATTCTGCTGTTCAAAGGTAACTGGTGTGTACCTCCCCAAGTGTGAATGAAAGCTCTTTGTCCCATCTACCCTTCTGTGTAGCCAAGCACTGCGAAGGGTCTGTTACTGAGTGGATGCCCAAAGCTCCGTAGCAGCGTAAGCAGGTTGCCCCATTTTCCACAGTCAGGGCCTCTCTATACCCCAGACTAGTGAAATGACGTGCCTAGGAAATATGCTGTGGGTAATAATCATCATGGAAAAGAGTATATGGGAAGATGCTGCTTCAGCTGCCTCCATTAATTATTCATTTATTAGTGGTCTCATCAGGATAACAGCCTCAGCTCCAAGGTTGGCTATCTGGGATAATCTCATTGTCTGTCTGTGGCCAGGAAACGCAACTGGACAGTAATTTACAGTGAAATAATGTAACCTCCAGCTCCCCAGAACTGACATCACTGTGTCACATCTCATCATTATTCAAGTGTGAAACATCTGCCCCTCTTGGTCCATCTCAGACTTTCAACCAGAAGAACTGCTGAAATACTTCTTCCTGTAAATTTACAATTATTTTTTTAATCATGCATAAGGTTTGAACATGGAATGTGGCTCAATGATTTTTACAGTTACCTCTGCAAGCAATTTCAAGATGCTCTGATGAGACATGTCTGTTTTTAGAAAGCAGCTAAGGTCTTTGCATAGCCTTTAAAAAACAATTCATTGCATCTCTTTTTTTGGTAGTATGCATGTTTTGCATCAGAACTCTCATAGCTTTCAATACTCTTAGCTGTATTTTGTTCTTAAAATAAGCTTAACAAACAAATATTTTACATTGACCTGTAAGGAACAGACAGTTTAGCAGGAAGGTAAATTACTAGTCTAAGTTGTCTGAAAGAAGTGAAAAGGAGACAAAATTAATTTGGTCCAAAATAGATGGTAAAAATTTAGGTTAGAGATTCTCAATGGAGTCGGTAGGAGTTATTACTTAATAATCATTTTATTATTAAGTTTATTGAGTAAAACAGTTGGTGCTGAGGATTCAGAGTTCATGCTGTACCTTTCCAGGGTGGGGTGGGTTGCTCCAGATGAGCTCGATGCTGTTGTTGTAGACGAAACACCACTAGAAGCTGGTGTGCATCTTCCGGTTTAGTTTTACTTCGCATGCCCTAACGTCGCCCTCCTACGTGAACCACATTGGTTACATGGAGATAGTTGAAAGGATTCACTTCACAGAAAAGAAGAAAGCTTCCAGGTTGTGTCTACGTTAGTGTTCTAGTTTGTTGTGTGATTCTGGATCTGACAGAGGGGTACCCACTTAACCCCCCCCCCGCCCCAATAATCCAGTGTACCCTAACCATTGCATGAGTGGGAAGATGCTGCTAAGGTAGCTTTTCCATTGGCTGTACTACTAGCACACATCGTGGGCTGCTATCTGAGGTCAGACCACCACGAAAAATTGTGAATCTAAATATGCCAGCTAATTTCCTTCATGTATACTGGAACACCTGTTGTGGGACACCTTTCCTAAAATCCCCCGGGTGTAATCTTTCGTGTTGGTATTCAGAAGGTAGAGGAGAAGTCCTAACTTTGAAAGTGTCTTCACCAGGAAAGAGAACATCTTTTGTTTTACTTTGTAGGTACTGTTTTTGTGGTACAGAAATATACCCCATCAACAGTGTATTTGTTTGGTTTTGTTTCCATGTTTGTTGCATCAATAAAATCTGCACCTGTTTGTTCTGGCACCAGGAACAGCTAGTTGTCTAGCCTGTATAAACATTTCCCACCTGCCTTGCTTATCTTTCCTCCAGTGATAAATACCCACTACACTTGCTGTGGGTAATTAGCAGGCCAGTTAATCCAGGAGAGGCAAATACGTTCTTTTGGACATCTGCAAACACTTATTTTTTTTTCTACAAGCACGTTTGTATTAGAAATTATGAGAGTTGATTTTTATTTTTAAAGATATATGAGAAGAAACAGAAAGCATTTCTAGATGATGTGTTGTTATGATGAACAGGCATTAATAATTGACATCTGTGGTGAAAGAAAAGACAGTACACACTCTGAGGGATTGTGATGATATCATGGTAACCATGAGAGCAAAGCCCGAGTGGTCTGTGATGACGGCAGATATGTGCATAGCTTTATACAAGTTGTTCCTCTGTTGGATGGTTTATATTTGATGGAAATCCATTTATTAAACTCATACGTGAAATATCGACACATACTCCTGAACGTTTGCCGGGGACAAGATCAGGTCAGCTCAGTTGCACAAACATGAGGAGAACAAACTGCTACTAACTTTAAGCATTACCCCAGTGGAATAAGCCGAATTTCCACCCTTGCGTTACAAGGGGAGTAGCTGTGCTGGGAGGGAGGAAGCTGCGGATGGGCGAGCCCGCTTCCTGGGAGCGATGGGTGAGCTGCCCAGGGCGCAGGCTGGTTTATGAGGGATTATAGTTAGCTCCTATGGATTGTTGTAGTTGCAATTTCCTTTGGTAGTCTCTTCTCTAGTCCTGTCCCAAGCCTACCAAATACAGTGCAAAGACGTCTCTCTTCTGTGATTATAGGCATGCATCCTATTGTCTTAGCATAACTTAAAAACTTTACAATTATACAAACAGTTGCTTGCCTTCTTCACACCCTCACCAACCAATGTACAGTAACTCTTGAGAAAAAGATTGTTTTCCCAGACCTTTTTTTGCCTTCGTAGTTAATACACTTATCAAAATCCAAACAGTTATTATTGATACTCCAATAATTTAGCAACTCAATTAACTTGGTGACAACCATCTCAAAGGGCAGCTTTTTGGCTGCCAAAGCGTAATGCAGGAGGACATCCTCAGGTCCCACCATTTCAGAATGGTGAAAACGGGCACTTTCTGAGCTAAGTCCAGTAGAGGACTGTGGGCCTCCAACCCACTTTTAGCTGAGACCTTACGGCCTCAGTTTTCTGCTGCCTTTCCTTTATTGTAAGGGAAGGCTCCATGCTAGCAATGATGCAGAGCACGACACAGAGCTGCTGCTTGTTTCAACATGCTTCACTAAGGCCTTTTTGTACATTATTAGTTTTTACTTGTGTTCAGCCATTCTGTTTAGCTGTGTGAGCTGGCAAAGCAACTGAGTTCTGACATGAGAGAATCCCCCTGGTATGAGAATTTCTTTGCTGGCAGACAGCTCTCTGCCTTCACAACACCAATGGTGACAAGGGACCAGCCATCATTAGGTACTGTGATGCTGTAGTTACTAAATATATGTTCCTGGGAAAATAAACATGTAGCACATAGTTGCAGAGCACTTCACAGATAATGCGTTCTTGGTCTCTGTCCTGGTATACAACTCTGCCGCATAAACCTCTGCTTCAGGTGGTACTTGTTTGGCAGTAGTACTGCTTCAGGCTAAGTACAACAAGTTTGGTTGTCTTATCCTTTATGTAAAGGATAACAAAATCCTAAAAACTATAAGACGTAAGGTTCATAGTCTCGTCCTCAGCCTTCCAAGATAAGAACTGGGCCCTCACAAGCTGCGGTTAATTGAATGTTTGTGTTTGTTGGTTTATTTCCTATTCTGCCTGAATATATTGGTTAGGCAGGTTTAAAAGTCTTTTCCTTTACTGATGGCTTAGTTTTATGGAACTACACTTAAATAACCTCGTATTGCATACAGCGATTGTAAGAAATATTTGTTATAAACTCAAATAAGCTTGTACTAGCACTTAGAGACAAAGAAATGATGGCTGGAAAAAAGAAAAACTCTTCAATGTTGGAGTTTTAGCTACCATTGCAACGTAAGATACCCAGTTATGGCACATCTGGGCTGTACCTTGTATTAAAACATATACATTTAGTATAGACTGTGGCATCTCAGGCATCACTTTCCTTCAAAATGATTTTCAAGAGTACAGGAATGTCTGTGAAATGCTGTCTTAAGAGAGGAATAGATTCTTTGGCATTTAGTTATACCTTTATTGCCATGAATTTGGGTGGGAAGAACAGAGCGCTCTCCTGAGCAAATGAAGTGTCCCAGTCCCAACCGAAGGGTAAGAGGTAAATATGAGGCCTTTTAAAAATGTCCTAAGAATTTTCCTTGTTTTCTTAGTTCTTATGTAATATTCTTCTTAAAAACACATAGATACTTAACAAATGTATTTCAAATATAAGAAAATCTGTGATAGCAGGAAAGCAGAATAAATAAATGTGCTCTTTATGACTCTTCACTCTCCAGAGGGATCACTGATTGAGCTCCTCTCTTCTTCCCAAACAATTTCTGCAGCCTAGTTATCTGAATTATCTCTTATACTTTTCCTGTTTTCATCTATATTAATATTAGTTCCACATAACTTAAAACATTTTAGAAGAAAGTCTTTAGAAATTAATAAGAAAAAAGAAATACAACAAAAATGTTCCTCATTTGTTTTTCTCCCTCTTCCCCTGATAAGTAGAAAAGAAGAGGGATACTCAAACATTCTGTGTAAAGCCAAAATCCTTGAGCATCCTGGGGGAAGAGGGAAGGAAGGTTCAGTGACAGGTAATTTTGTGCTCCATCTTTATGAATTACAAACCCGTTTAAGATAAGAACAAACTTTTCTGGTGTCTGTCTGGAGGACCTATGTTGCTTATTCATTGCCCTTTTTCACTTGTACTTACTCTTCAGACTTTCATTGCCACAGGGTAAGTTAAAAAACTAATTTCTATAGGTGCTGAGGATCAGCCATCAAGGTTGAATAATTTTCATTGTACTTTCACCCAGATTTTCCCTCAGGGTCGAAGAACTAATAGATGTGTGGTTTAGCAACCAAAATGAACCTGTTTTGTTCCTATTAACATTCAGATTTAGCTCAGGAGAACGTACTCATCCATTTCAAATACCCGCTCTGTGCCAGACCAGCTTATTACAGACCTGGAAGGCCAATGCAAAAATTTGCGTTAGTTTCCCCATTGAAAGAAGTAGGACACATACAGTATTGGCACAAACCCAATATCTTTTAGAACAAGAGGTTTAAGTATACACCACGTTTGCAGTCTGATAAATGAGATCTCTTCCAAGGAAGCTAAACTAAATGGCTTTTTCTCTTTGCTTTGTATAGGAACTGTTCATTGAGTACTGAGCACTTATATTTGAATAGCACATTAAACAATTATTTGCTCCTTTAGACCACATTTCTTTCATCTGTTTCTTTCAGTAAGAGCATGAGGTCAGGCTGTCACATTGTCAACAGTTCATTCCTGTCCTGTGTAGTTATTTTCTGCAGGCTTATTTTTAGGCTGGATGAGTTCCCTGATGCAGTTTACATGGCTTCATAAGCAGTTGAATGAGAGCAACATGAGGGGAAACAAGGAGAGGAGAAGTGAAGGGTATGTGAGAAAAGATGGTACTGAGCTAAGAATAACGTCTGTGGAATCATGACTTCAAAACCCTCCTTGCTAGGCTGATCTTGCAATCTCCTATCTGAGTCCAAGTAAAAAGATTTATCTTAGAATTCAGCTCGGGTGTTTTGCTACACATAGGCTCTATGTTCTGTGTTTGACAGTCTGTGTTCAATATTGATTTCGCACCTCACCTGGTTTGCCAAGATTCCTTTATATTTCCTTTTCAAATTTTAGATGGTTGCACTGATTTGTTTTGCTCTATATGAAACATTTTAGAGTATCTTTTAATCTACCTCTGTGTATTGATTTTCTTGTCTGATGTTTCAGGTGTAACAAGAAAGTTATTTTAGTTTCAAAAAGAATATGACTCTAATTTTTCTATTAGTTTCAATACTTCATTGTGCCTGATTACATATTTTTCCAGGCTGTTTGAAATACCAATTATATAATTTTATATACAGATACTGTGGATATTCAAACAGATTTCACCCTCCAAAACCAGATATGAAAACTTTTTATATCCCTACTTTACTTTGGAGATTGCATTACTTTATTAACATTTTAGAATTATCTATGGCTAGCAGATTTACATATTTAACATTAAAAATTAAAATTTAACTGGGAATTATTAATTGAGGCAATGAATCTCTGTTTCTACAAAGCAAGCAATATAACAGAATTCTTAATGTGAGATAGTTTCACAAATTATACTGTCTTAGCAGAGGATGGACCAGAAATTTGACTGAAGTTCCACTGAAGTTCATGGAAGTCTCTGCATTGGTACTTAGGGGGAATGCACACCGGCTACAGCTTAGGCTAAATCTCCTTAACTTCTCCCTGTAGTCTGTGAAGAGAAATGAGCTTCTCCAAGGGACAGTTTGGAGCACAAGCCTAGCATAGTTGCTCTTATTCATGCCCTGGAGGATCATGTGGTAGAGTCCTCTGCTGTCTCTAACTATCTGCATAACCTGAGGTTTCTATAGCATCCAATGCCATAGCAGCCAATTCTTTCACATGTTAATTAGATCCGTATTATGGTATAAATATTCATTTTAACTTCACATAGAGTAGAAAGTTGCTGTGTTGGTAGGTTTTATTAAAATTTCTGTTATAAAATTACATAAAGAACATTATTATTTTCTATAAACATATATAAAGACAATAAAATAGCAGCAGAATGTTTAAGCTTCCTTTTAGGCAGATTTCTTAAAGATAAATAAGGGCTCAGTGAAAGAAGAATGTGTCCTATTATTTTAGTAGTTAATAGGTGTCATTACTTGCTAACCCTGATTAGTAAAACTATGCTTCTTGGTTCGGGCGTGCACACCACAAATAGGTACCATTTTGTGGGAAAAACGTCTGCAACATTTATTGTACCTTACCTTTGAGCTTTAAAAGGAAAAGATTAACACAATGTAGTAACTCTGGGTCACGGTATTTCATGCTGTAACATACACAAGCTCTCATGCAAGCTTCACAAGTCCCAGAGTCAACAGGGAAAATAGCTCTAATGGTTTCATCCTAAATCACTGAAAAAGTTCACTTTTAGTTAACTTTAGACAAATCAGGACAAAAAAATTTTTTTTTTTTCCTGAGGATTATGTAGTTCACTTCCTCCGTTCAGCTGGTCTGCATAAGAATCTTTTACTTCCTACATCCTGAGGCATTCTCAGCTTTGCTCTCAGTACAGTTATCAGTTCCACATGTCATCAAAGGAACACGCAGGTTTTGGGTGACCGTCGAGTATTTTCCTTTTAGTTTCTCAGTTTACTGAGCAGTTGCACAGAAAAAACCCCAACCCAGTTGTGTTTAAACCATACAGACATTTAAATAGTTTGCCTGTTAAAACATTAACATCTAAGCTATTAATTTAATTAAGGCCTATATAATCCTATGGCAAATACCGTAATATTGTAAAAATTACAAGGTTCACCACTGTCCACAGCTTGAAATCAGTGTTGAAAGATGTATATTGGAATCAAGTTATCTGCTAAAAAAACTTAAATCAGGCAAAGGAAGCTGCATCACTGTTATTGATTAACGTTCAACTGACATTCAAGATGACTGAGGCTGTACTGAATGTACGTATTTTTCAGCAGTAGTGCTGGTTTAATTAGTCTGCAGCTCCAGCTGCTGATTCCTCCGCTTTCCTTTGAGTGTGCTGGGGCAGCTAGTTGTGCAGCTGTGAAGCTCAACCAACCCAAAACCATTATTTTCTCTGCTGGGTTACTTGTCAGGGTAAAGATCACTCGGTTCACAGTGCGAATGACTAAACGCTTATGCCAGGACAACAGAAGAGATAATAAAATGTCAGGGATGAGAAGCCAAAGGTTTTCCAAAGTTTGAGAGACGGTAAAGAAACCCTCCAAACCTTCCCATGGTGGTAAGGCTCAAAGAATCCATATTTCCCCTTATGTGTACTTCAAGAAATATTTATATTTCAAAAGATTGTGGAGGCGTGGACTAATCAAACCAGATGTAGCCAATAACAGATCATCCTTCCTGAAGAGCTGAGTTAATTTTGTCAGTGTAACTTCAGTTCATACACTGCTACATACAGTTCATACATTGCTACATACAATTCATACATATATATCTAGAGGTTTTTTCTTTCCATAGTGCATTATTTTGTTCTATAACTGTAACTTCACAGACGTTCCTTCACGCAAAATAGCAGGGGGTTGGGAGGGAAATCTATTATCTCTTCTCTGTGAGTGATGTTCAAGGCAAATAAATTCTAAGAACTAAAGGTCATTCTTTCTTTTGTTTATTCACTTCTGTGCATAAGAAAGTGAATTTAAGAGCCACACTAGATGTTCATGGGTGACATTATAAAAGAAGAAATTTTTTCCTTTTTCCCCCCAGTATTTCTGTGACATGCCAGAGATTCTGTTTTTATTTTGGTTGAGTGAGTTATGCTGGCATTTTAGGCCCACTTACAGATTGTATTAGAGCATGAGTGTCATAGTGCTTTTTCAACATCTCTGTTTAATACAGCCTTCCTACCTGCACACTCAGATATGAGTCTTCATCCTTTTAAGCCAGACAGCCAATTTTAGAGGTTTCTGTTCCTAGGCACTTGTTCCTGACACTGTGCCGCAGTTTTGGTTATGCCTACACATAGAGTTACCTGGGTTAGAAAAAATCTTCCAGGATTTTGGCCTCAAGTTGCGCCAGGGGAGGTTTAGATTGGATATTAGGAAAAATTTCTTCACCGAGAGAGTGGTCAGGCATTGGACCAGGCTGCCCAGGGAGGTGGTGGAGTCGCCATCTCTGCAAGTGTTCAAAAAACGTGTGGATGTGGCACTTCAGGACATGGTTTAGGGGACATGGTGGTGCTGGATTAATGGTTGGACTTGGTGATCTTGAAGGTCCTTTCCAACCTAGTGATTCTGTGATTTTCTGTTTTTTTTATTTAACCTGAAAAATTCAGTTAAATGAATCTACAGCATAATTCCATAAATGCTTTGGATTGCAACAACTCAACTGACAATGAATTTTATCACAAGGGCAGGAAACATTGGTAAGGGTGAAGAGTGATAAATGAAATGCAAAAGTATATTTTGTCAGATAGTTTATAATTAATATGATATTTTTAATAAAGTTGTGTTTCTTCTCAAGGAGATTAAAATTTAAACCCAGTCTGCAAAAGTCAGGAAAAAAAAATGTTCTGTAGTCATTGGTCCTCTTTTTCAGCAGTACACACTTTTAGATGTACACTTAATAATTTTATTCCTGTTATTTCTGTTGCATGGAGAAATGAAACACCTGCTCAGGTTTGCTGCTTCCCTCTATCCAATTTCTTTAACTTTTTATGTAATTCTTATTATCTGGAAAATCTTGTTTCTCTGTTAATGGCCTGAGACACAATTTCCATTGCATTTTGTGTGCTGTTTCTGCAGATTATGAATTTGGTAACTGGAATAATAATAACAAAAACTCAACAGATAAAACATATGAAATAGAGGATTTAAAAGTAGCCCCATCACCAAAGAATTTGTTTCACATAGGTAACACATGCCTGAAATAGCTCTCTTAAATGAAATAATCTAATCTTTCAGTTCTCCAAGACTTCCACATGTGGAACTCCCTGAAGGTTATAAATTAACGTTCAAAGACATTTGAATTAGCATCTATCTTGAGTGTATATTAGCTTCTCATCATCAGAGCGTTGTAATCATTCTTTATCTGCAGAATATGAAGTAAGAGAGGTATGGTTTCTGCCTAAAAAGGTGACAAATTGCAGTACAGAAAGGATAACTCTTTCAAAATCATACAAAAAATCTGCAGACTATCTGGGAATAATCTGAGATTTTCTGTATTTGCAAGTAGTGTGAAGCTGATGATTCATCCTTCCACTTCATCCACTAATAAAAATTGCTAAAATAAGATGAAACTTCCATTGGCAAAAGGTGACGAAATAATCTGTGACAACCAGAAAGAAGAAGGATCACATTGCTTAGAGGAGAGTTTACAGTCCTGTTTGCGCACTAGACAGAGATAGACTTTCTGCCATAGACAATTTCACATGTGGAATCTAGATTTGGTCCCTTGCTCTTGGCCCATTGGGGGATGGAGATTTATGAGACACCGTATTTCATCTTGTGGATATGCTGCTTATTAAATTGTTCTTTAGAAATGCTCAGTTTAGTATAGTATTAACAGTGATTGCTTGGGCTGTAGAGCTGAATAGCTAAGAGCTGCTACATAACTACATTTTCTACTTCCCTGCCTGCTGCAAAGTGTGAGAGAGGGGAGGGTACCTACTGGAGTCAGTGACTTTCTCAAATCCTCCCTGTCCCCCAGAAAAGGTTTCAATTTTTCATTATTAATTTTGCATTGTGTGGGATTGCCCTTTGTATATCCTTGCAAGCAACTGCTCTCTTTACACGTTGAAATCAGGACAAGCTTTTTTTCTCTTTTTTTTTCCATAGTCACAAATTAACTTGCTTTAATATTTTCAGAAATGTTTTCCCAAAATTTATTTTCACATCAGTACAGTTTCTTCACACTCTCAATAATTCCAGTGCCTATTCTCTGATAATTAAAATAACTAGTTATTTCTTTAGCTTCCACCTGCAGGTAAATTATACCTGCACAGGTAATTTACAATATAAGAGTTCTAAAGTATGGTCTGATTTATGGCAGTTAAATTACTATAGATTTGACAAGTCTCTTGGGTATCAAATGTTCTTATGGGAAACATGACTTTAAATTTTTCCTTAAACTGATTTCAAAGGAAATATTCAATACTATACATTTAGTTTTACTGATAAAGGTAAGCCTGAAATCCATGTCAAGTCAACTTAACCTTACATTTTCTTTCATTTAAAAACAGTCCTCCTAATATTTCTTGCCCCTTTCCACAAATAAAAAAACACACTTTGGTAGAAACAAGGCGAAATCAGGCTCCTGAGATTACCTTTTCCTCCTCTTCTTTCAAGAGAAATGCAAAGGTTTAAAAATCACTGTTAAAAAATGAAGCTCTATATTATTTATATGAGTAAGGATTCTACAGATTGAGCCTGACATTAGGGTGATTCAGTGGTGTGGGTAAAAGAGAAACTTCTCCAAACCTTTTTGCGCAACTGGGAATCTCTCTCATCTAGTATTTTTTCTGATGCCTGGAAAGAAAAAGATCTTTTTCTTCCCTCTATATAGTTTGTAATTGTGTAATTATGCATTCCGGTCACCTCACTGACTTCAGTGGGCCTTCCTAGCAAAAATCCTTAGGCAGGTATGAGTAGACGTAGCTTTGCTGACTTGAGTGGAGTTTTGCAACTGAGGTGGTTTGCCTGTGTTTTTATGAGATTGTAAGCCTCTATACGTGCATGAACATAAACAGATTGATACAAAAGCTTACAAAGTACCCTCAGAGCTAATTCTTGCCAATTCTGGTAGTCAAGTGCTATAGTGTTCTGTGAACCAAAAAAATGTATGTTTGTGTTAGGTTGCAAAGCTGCTGATGTATATGCTTTATTTTTAATAAAATAAAAATGCAGGGTTCAGTAGTTAAATGAATACTGAGATCAGTGAGTGTTCTGAAATTTGATGAGAGCATGAGATAGGCCTCGAGTTCTGTGGCTGAGTGGTTTTTTCAGAGTCCAGCTTCAAATGATGCAATGTATCTTCAGTTTTATTTTAATGAGATATGAGGGTATATACTCAGCTTCCTGTTGATCTGAAAAAGGTACAAAAGAAATGCAGAAAGCTGATGCTTTCATTGAAACCATGGAAAATCAAGGGCCCTCAGCATCTTTGCAAATCATGTGTTGAGTGCCTCAAGCGGATGACAAAGATTGGAGTTCCCTGAATGGAACTCCAGAGTGCATTTCACAATAGTGTGAAATCTCAGTTGAAAATACTGTCATCTGTGGTATTGAAATCAATGCAAACTAAAAATTAAATTAAACCAAAAAAAGTGGTACTGAAATGGATAACCCCAAATCTTCTGACTCATTACCTTCTTCAACCCAAATTGCCTATATTCTTCAGCTGATACTAAAATACTTGGCATTAATCTATTGTCATGAATGTCACTGTTCTCTACAATTTGCCTAAGATTATATTTTTTGGAGTATTATAATTGGCAATTTAGCGGAGCATAAAGTATGAGCTAATGAGTTGAAAGAACAGACTGTACTTGCAAATTCAAAGCATTTACGTATGAACTATCTGCAGTTACTTCTGAAAAACTGTGTTCTGAGTACCAGGTTCTGACCTCACTTTTGCAGCTCCATTACCCCCTGTTCAGCACAGAGAGTAACATTTTCTGATATAGTAGTTTCTGCTGTGTAAAGAATTATGTCATATTTTGAGTATGTAACTCAAACACAACCTTAAAGCAACTGATGCTCCACAACTTTCTCACCACTTGATGAAGGTCAGAGAGTAAAGGCAAACATGCCCCTTCACTTCCTTCTCTGATCTTTGTACATTCAGCACTACTTAAAACATTTCCTAAAAAGTTCAAGACCGTTATTTTGGCCCCACTTTCATGTGGAGGACTGCTGAAGTACACTGTACCTGACTTGCACTTCATTCATTCATTGGAAAGTCCCTTCCTACCCAGTTATTCAGATTCTGTGAAGATAGACAGCAATATAAAAGCCTAAAGAGATCAAGTCAAATGAACAACAAAGCTGGTGAAGGGTCTGGAGCACAAGTCTTATGAGGAGTGGCCAAGGGAACTGCGGATGTTCAGTCTGGAGAAAAGGAGGCTCAGGGGAGATCTTATCGCTCTCTACAACTACATGAAAGGAGGTTATAGCGAGGTGGGTGTCTGCCTCTTCTCCCAAGTAACAAATGATAGGATGAGAGGAAAAGGCCTTAAGTTGTGCCAGGGGAGGTTTAGATTGGATATCAGGAAAAATTTCTTCACCAAAAGGGTTATCAAGGATTGGAACAGGCTGCCCAGGGAAGTGCTTGAGTCACCATCCCTGGAGGTATTTAAGAGACTTGTAGATGTGGCACTTAGGGACATGGTTTAGTGGTGGAGTTGGCAGTGTTGGGTTTGTGGTTGGGCTTGATGATCTTAAAGGTCTTTTCAACCTAAATGATTCTATGATTTTATGAATATGGTCTTTATACCAAAAACAAGATCTCTCCCTTCTATCAGCTGTGATCACGGAAATTTTGGCTATACCTTGTAGCCTGTCCTCTAACATTTTACATTATTTTTATATATTATCTATATATACTTCAAAATATGGAAGTCAGACCTATAAGTATCATAAGTAGACTTTATACTTCAATTAATTAAATACCTCTGAATTGTCCTTAGTTCTCTTTTTAAGTGATGAAGCAGTCCTAGTTTCAGGTTTGTCTCCATAAGCAGCAAATGAAGGAATTCCTGCGAGATCCCTGTGTCGTTCCCTAGTCCCTAGCCGGCAGCTATGCCATACAGTCTATTATATATCCTGCT
>NW_010562677.1:14650-40503 GCF_000687285.1 Phaethon lepturus
CAGGCATTTTCTGGCCCCAGGTCTTTCACTGAAAACTATTCCAGAAACCTTGGTGATTATAAACCTGCTCTTAATTTCCATTCCAGTTATCATAACTGTGCTTTAATAATCATGGCATCCCTTCACTTTACAGAAAGAATGGCATCTGTCAAAACACTTTTACTTGTATACTCCAAATTCATCAGAGATGAAAAAATAAGCCCTTTCAGAGAGGCTTTGCTCATACACTTAAAGGAGGAGTCAGTGTTAATAATAAGAACCTTCAATTGACCTTGGAAAGTGAAATTCATGTTCTATAGGCCAATTGCCTGACCAAGATAAAAAAGGTCTCTAACTTACCACATATTTGTAGGCTGACAGGCTAATTTGGTAGCAAGCTAGTAGACATATTACCTGCTTTAAAATGCCACAGAAAAGGTCCAAAAGAATATTACAGTCCATACCACTTCTTATTAGCTATGTATTTTTGTAAAAATGTTATTGAACATTTAAAATCCATTTTCTGAAGCAAAAATCCAAAGTGAAATTTCCTTCACAAAAGAGGAATTTCATATAACTTGAGTTTAACTGTCTTTGAGAATCAGGGATCCAATTTTAAAGGCCAAAGCCACAACAGTGCCTAAATATACATTAGAAATGGGAATCAGGTGCTTCAAATATTTTGCCTGGTAGTGCCGTGATGGATGATAGCACTGTATGACTGGTGTTGTGATGTTTAAAAAACTTATGATTTGAATTTTAATATTCACACGCTTATGCATAGTCGCATTAAAGCATTTGTGTACATCAAAGCATTTCGTTTTAAACATGGGCCAATGCTGTTTGTAAAAGATAATAATCTGACATCCACATATCCAGGCTTTGTTTAACTCTCAGGGAAAATTTAGATTATTCGGAATCTCCTTAAAAAGCATTATACAAATGTGCATAAACTTCTCCTTAGTAGTTTACAAAATTCTGTCACCATAAAAAAGGAAGTTTTCATTTGATTTGAAATATGTTTAACCATGTTATTTACTGTTATAATAACAGTAAATTATTTTACTTCACTGCTGAGAAGTGACCATATAAATACCAAAATAAAATACAAAACTTTTCTGATTAGAAATTTTCATACTATTAAAACGGCAAACAATTAAACCAGTTTGTTTCCATGCCTTTTAGCATTCCTTTATATAAAATCATTACATGCATTAAATTAATTTTTAACCAAGATCTCTAAATTCTGTGTTTGGATTAGTCAGGTATATAGCTGAGTTGATTAACTTGCTAATTCAATATGAGACTTTTAACTATAGAAAAATAAAAGGACAATTTTTAGGATACACAGTATTTAGCTACTTATTTGCAGAGGCAGCTTCAGATATGAGTCAATAATGGCACTGAAGCACAAGAAGGGCAGAAATAGGGGCATGTTCAGACCTTGGCAGTAAAAACAAGTGCAAACAACAGATTATACATGCAGAGAAACAGAAAATTTTAGGTGTCTTTGATAGAAGATGTCTAAGAAGGTCTGTCTAAGAAGGGGTACAATAATGGTATACAAAACAAGAAAGGACACAAAGATTCACAACTTTAATTCAACCCATTTTTCAACTTGAGGAGAAGGACTCATCTTGTTATATGATTGGAGTTTTAAGGTAATAAAAATATTTGATTATATCTTAACTAATTAGGCAACTAATTCATGGCAACTGAAAAAAGTCAGCTGCTTAATGAATAATGAGACCACGCATTTTGTATTTTTAACTGTAAGATAGGCTTTGGACTGCTCTACAAAGGCAAATGGATTCACAGAAGGCTAAAACCAGAATTTTTTATGAGCCAGAAACAAGATGCTAACTGCCTGGATAAAGTAATACGTTGCTTAATCTTTTTGTATCATAGTATGGTCTATAATAAAGCAACCTGCTTAACCATTCTGCTGTAGCTTACTCCACATTAATTTCCTTGTGTAAACAAGTCCTGGAATTCATAGGGAGAAAAAAATTATGAAGACAATACGAATATCTTATAGTGCATGTTTTACATTTATCAGATGTTGGTGATTATGCAAGTTATGAAACTGTACTTGGCAAATGATAAATTTGGTACAGTTTGGTGGTCTTCATGCTCCTCAAGCTAGCCTTCTCCTAGAAGCATAAACATTAATAGGCCACTACCCTTTCCCTGATGCTACTGGCATCTATACAAATGCTCTGTTTTCTCCGCTCGTTCTCAAGATCCGGCACTACTCTATATTTCTTCCTCATACATTTTTTAGAATTGTTAACCTGTAACTTAGCTTGGATTTGACCAGTGCTACATTTCACTTTTTTGTGAGTTCCTGTAAAAGCAGTATAAACCTGTTAAGCACAATTGAGTTTTCATTTGAATTGTAAGAGGGGCTAAATTACTGATCAGGCAAAACGAATGGAATGCAGCCAAATTCCTAATATTGCTTGCAAGTCTAAAGAATAACAATGCCTTTAGCAATCTCTGTTCATTAAAGGTTTGAGGATGGTTCCTTTAAATTTATGTTAACATTGTTTTCTAATTTACTAGAAAGAGGAAACTTATGCTGACAAGGAGACAATGTTATGGGGGTGGAAAATATACATGATCCAATCAGTGAAGATGGAGGTGGGAGGAACAGCTGCTTCTGAAGTAATGACATATAAGCAAGATTAGTCCCATTGGTTTAATTACCTTGTAACCTTAAACAACAAACATCTGTTTTCCATGTTTTCTTCCCAAAGGCCCTGACATTTCCAACATAACCAAATCTTCTTATAATTTTCATGATAAAATAGTTTGGAGTAGTCAATAGTGGGAATGTTTTTAGTATTAAAAAACCTCCACACCCAAATACGAGATCCACAGGAAAAACACATCACAGTTGTTCTCATAGTTTTCCTGTCTCCTATATTCTACTCGATTGTACGCTACAAAATGCAGAGACGAAGGATGGGGGAAATAGTACATTAAGATGTCAGTGTTTTTTTTCTCCTTTTCTCTTGTCCTCATGAATGTTTGCAAAGAACACATACCTGTGATCTATGAGACATAACTTTCAGACCAACTCTGTTTCCAATATAAAAATAACTGGTGAATCACTGTGCAGATCTCAAGCATGTATTTAAATTCCATTGTGTTTTCCTTTCTCTTTTTGGTGTATCTACAAAACAATTAATTTTTAGGTCTTGTATGCTTGGGGTATGATGCACCACTGTGATAAAGGGTGAGGGAATCTGCATAAATCCGTGTGGCATATTGGGAGGTCTGAGCAAATCACAGAAAAAGGAAAAAGAAAATCCTACAGGGCAAAGACTTTATTTTATAGTAAAATTCAATGTCCTGAGAAATTGTGTCTGCAAATGGATACTTCTAGATATCAAATGATGACAAAATGATCAAAATGAGACAGCTAGGTAGGAAGGTAAGCGGGAAAGGTAAACAGGCTGGATAATCTTGAAAATATGGTTACGTGTTTGTCTTTCAGAGAAACTTACCTGAAATCAGGAATTCAATAATGTTCAGTGGAATTTAGTGTAGGAAATAGTTTTTGAAGGTGGAGTACAAATGCAGAAGTGTAGACAGAAATATCTATTTCAGGAGGCTGTAATTTGCATTATATTAATGTATTTCAAGAAAGATACACTATGTATTAAAGATGGAATTGAGATTTAGAATGCATTTTAATAATTAATAAAAAATAGTTAGACGAATGTTATACATTTTATAGATTACATGCATGATACTTACAAGATTAACTGTGTCTATGAAACTTTATAAATATGTAGGGTGTGGAAATTCACAATTAGATGAATTGTGAGAAATTGAAGACCCAACCCCCCAAGCTCTGGTAATGCACTAACCACACACTTAAAAGACGTTTCATTATTTTGTCTCGTATTATAATGTACTGATTGTTAAAGATGTATTAAAATAGTTGGAAAATAACTGCTTTCAGTCTATGTAGCAGTTCTTTTCACAGACCTACAATAGATTTTGCTTTTAAAATGCTCTTTCTACAGTATCACAACAGGATACCTTTACGTGCTTATCTTGTCTGCCACATTAGCAGTCTTAAGCACAGGAGTACTTATGAAAGAGGATTAAGTTCTCCAGTCTTTCTTCTTGGTGTAGTGCCTTTAATCTGTGGTGAAAGGCCATATTTTTAAACTGTAATGTCATTCTTGTGTTTTCTTTTTAATTTGTAATTCATTTGAAAAGTGACCACCAAAATTAGATGCAGTAATCCACTAATCTCACAACATTCTACATCATTTATCCTAATCAGTTGTCTTCATATTATGAATGCCAGCATTAAATTAGGTATTCTAGCAAAGCATCACTTTGGGAGTAATCATAACCCCAGGTATAGACTCACATCTTGAAAAGACATCTGCATGCATTCTGTGAATAAGGTGCACAATAGTAGCTCCTGTATGCATCCTCTTGTGTTTAGTAGTGTTAAAATGCAACTTTTAAAATGTTAATGTTAACTGTTAAAAGTTTGTTAAACAGCCATGGAAGTTTTCAATTTTAAACTGGGCCAATGAGATAAACACTGAAATGAAGTCGTCCAACTCCACTGGAAAAACTCCAATTTAACGAGGTTCTCCATTAGCACAGTGGCTTGCGATCTGTCAGCATCCTCTGTTTTATATTGATTTTTCCATACATATGCCTCAATGCTAAATGAAATGCTTAAAACCTAGAAATTCCATGTGAACAACAAACTAACCTGCTCAAAATTTCTACATAGTTTTTTTGATGACTTTTAATTCCATAAAATTGGAACTGGTTTGCAACACTCCTATTTTTGTGTTTCAGTCCCCATTTATTTTTCTTCTTGTAGTATCTGTTTCTATACTTTCTTTGGGCCTGATTCAACACTGTTGCTCTTAATACTGCAATGCTTTATTGGAGACAGATACTGTTTCACAGTGTATGCTGAGGATATAAATAGGAAGTAAAAATTGCTGAATTGAGACATGTGTTATTTGTGGTTTAGATCCCATTACACAGGGTATATCTAAACTGCTAACGATGTCCAGGAAGCAGGCTCAAGCACTGGATCCCTGATCATCCACTCAGTTCCTTGGTTTACTTTGGATCATTCCAAAGCTGGAATTGGAGTGGTCCCAAAAAGCAGGATGAATCAAATCAGTGCATCAAATTTAGCTTCCTCTACCTACACAGTCTTTTAAAAAACTTCAGAATGTTTAGCACCCTCAAATGCACCCTTATGCCGATCCCTTGGTCCTCTCTGTCACCTCAGTTTTGTACTATAAAATCAGCCTCCCTGGTAGGCTGCAATAAAGCCATTGCATTATTACAGCCACTTTGAAGTTTTAAAAGTGTACCAAAATGATAATGTATTAGGGCAATGGAGCACCATATGGGAATCAGAAGATAGAGAGAGCCAAAGGCGAGGTACCCTGGATATGGGCAATGTATCCCAAAAGAGGCTACCCTTAAGTAGTGTGGATACTAATCAATCCACTCTACTTAGTGTTGGAGTTGCTTAGGTATTTGAAATTGGTAGTGTTGAGAATGTGAGAAAAAATCATTCAAGGTTGGTCTTCTACCTCTCTCTAAATGATTTTGCATGGGAGAAATTAGTTTAAATTGGAAATTTTGTTTTGGTCTCATTAACAATTTTTATTAGAAAAAGAAAAAAATGTAGACTCCTAAAGCTCTTGGGAAGAAAAAGAAGATTATGTCTGTAATGAAAGGTGTGGTAGGACCCACTCATATATCAACTCTGTACCAGGCCAGTCAAATGACCAGTGGTGTTGCATTAAGATAGCATTTCCTTTTCAGGGTTTAAAAGGTGTACATGACATGCCCTTTCTGGTGACACTAACTTTAAGAAAAACATGTAATTGCAGATTTCAGGGAGAAAGAATATTTCTTGGTTTGTCTAGATTTTCCTTCTTCACTTCAACACAAGAAGTCAAATGTGAAAAGGTAAATCAGCCCTTCTTCTTGCATTGAGTTGGCAATATCTCCTGAGTTGTAGAATGTGACATTTCCTATTTGCTAAACTTTCACAAGATCTTGTTCTCTGTGCAATTTTTATCTCTAATGGATCTTGGTTTTGAGCTGTTATAGTAGGGAATTAAGGACTCAGAATTAAAGTAAAACTCCCAAATTGTAGGAAAACCATATCCATGCCCAATGAAAGGGTATTTTTCATGGATAAACTGCAGAGGCTTGGGTGTAAAATCTAAAATCTGTTGACATGTAATGGAACAGTTTTCTTCTATCGTTTCCAGTAACTTGAATGTATGGACAGGAAGGGTTCTAGTATCTTGTCTGTATCACTGATGCTGTATGTTGGACACATTGGAACCTCACTATCTTAATTTTTGTACCCAGTTTGAACCATCATTTTCATCCATACTAACTCTTGCAAACAGTGAATCTTCCCATCAAACTGAAAATGTGTGGAAGGGACTTCATCATCTTATACAGCTGCTATGCTGTGGGTCTTAAAATGCAAAGGTTATTAATAGAGGATACATGTCAATCAATCTGCAAAGACTGGGAGGAGATAACAAAAAAGATGGAAACAAACGAAGAGAACCCACTGGCATACCTGTAAAATTCAGTGTCTTGGCATGTTACCGAGTCTCCTTGGTTCAGGTTTTAAGGCCCTTTCAATTTGGGAGTGCTGGGGGGGGGAAAAAAAAAAAAAAAAAAAAATCCAAAATAATATAAGCTTCCCAGAAGACCACATAGGACAATTTAGTCTGGCAAATAATGCAATGCAACATAGATTTTTCCTATTTACATTCAAATAAAACCTATTTCCTTTCAAAATAAACTTACACACTCATACAAAGTGCTGGAATCCTTACTCTAAATCAAACAATTATAGAAAAACTGTAGCAGAGGGGGCAGTGAGAGGTCATGTGCTTCACCCCTTTGTGCTGAGGTGTGATCCATCGTGTTGCTTCTCAACCTCTGTCTGTACAGTTGATATTTAAATGTATTTAAAATCTGTTATTTTTTCTCACTGGGAATTTGCTGTAGGACCTCGTGACTAGACCACAGAACTTGTCCATTGTGTGTCCTGGGATAATATATGTGTGTCTAAGCAGAGGACTTAACCGTCTTCATTATATAATGCCAAATATTCAGACAATAGAAGCTAAGCCTGTTGTCAAATTGCATTTCCAATTGACATTCTGTGAGACATTAGAATTCACTGCATATATCTTCAGTGCATGTGGGAGTCATGACATTAAAAATGACATAAAACTTACTATGCAGACAGAAAATAAACATTTTCTTCCCTTAAAGAATTTAAGATTGATGGATAATTACTTTGCTTGCCAAGGAGAGACTTCCATAATCAGTATAAATCATAAGGTCATTAAATTGGTAGGGCAATGAGAAATAAATCAATGCCCTGAAGATGACTTGTAATTGCTTGTTGCAGGATACATGGCTGAATGATATTTTGTAAAGACCATACTGTGCATCTATCTAATTGGGTTGGATGTGTTAGAGAGTCTATAACAGAGCTAGCTGAATAAGTCAAAGACCACCCACATATGAACCAAATGACTTGCGTGTCTGTGGGACACTCAGGAAATTCTGTACTTATGGCTCCATCCCAACTCTATCAGGAAATTCCTAGGCTGCCTTAAAAAAGGATAGAAAAAGAGACAAAAGGTTGATGCAATTAATTTTGTGTAATGTTTCTAAAACCAATGATATGGAGACAAAACTGACATGCAGTCATAGCGACAGCGATGCTATTTTGGAATGTTCTGCATGTACATATTTCATAATTGGATTCAAATGACCAGAAAGTGATACTTCTCCCACAAGCAGGGAAGCAGGCAGCTCTTTCTTGTAGCCAAATCTGAGAAATAGTTTAGAATCAAAATCTCAAGAAATTAAAACTGCAGTTTGTGACCTTTTAGTACAGTGGGTTTATAAATAATACGTTAATCAAAATCAACTTAATTAACACATGCATCTGCAGAAAGGCAGTAAATAACTATTTTAAAATAGAAATAAATTGCGGTACAGGATTATCAGTGGGATTCGTATTCTAGAGAATTGCCTTGAGTCTGTTTAGCAACCTAGGCAGAATAAATGTGCATATCTATAAACCCATTTATTCTATTGTTTTCCCTGTGGATTCTGGACTTTTTTGTTTTCAGTTAACATCTATATAAGCCTGGATAAACTCCACTAAAAATAATAGGATCATTCTAAAGAATTGTGGTGAATGTAGTTATATCCAGTTGGCGGCCAGTCACGAGCGGTGTTCCCCAGGGCTCAGTATGGCGGCCAGTTCTGTTTAATATCTTTATCTATGATCTGGATGAGGGGATTGAGTACACCCCCATAAGTTTGCAGACAACGCCAAGTTGGGTGGGAGCGCTGATCTGCTTAAGTGTAGGAAAGCTCTACAGAGGGATCTAGACTGGCTGTATCGATGGGCCAAAGCCAACTGTATGAGGTTCAATAAGGCCAAGTGCTGGGGCCTGCTCTTGGGTCACAACAACCCCATGCAACGCTACAGGCTTGGGGAGGAGTGGCTGGAGAGCTGCCCGGCAGAAAAGGACCTGGGGGTGCTGGTTGACAGCTGGCTGAACATGAGCCAGCAGTGTGCCCAGGTGGCCAAGAAGGCCAACAGCGTCCTGGCCTGTATCAGCAATAGTGTGGCCAGCAGGAGTAGGGAAGTGATCGTGCCCCTGTACTCGGCACTGGTGAGGCTGCACCTTGAATATTGTGTGCAGTTTTGGGCCCCTCACTACAAAAAGGACATTGAGGTGCTGGAGCGTGTCCAGAGAAGCTGGCAAAGGGTCTAGAGAACAAGTCTTATGAGGAGCGGCTAAGGGAACTGGGGTTCGCCATGAAGAAGAGGAGGCTGAGGGGAAACCTTATTTGTCTCTACAACTACCTGAAAGGAGGTTATAGCGAGGTGGGTGTTGGTCTCTTCTTCCAAGTAAAAAGCGATGAGAAGAAAAGGCCTTAAGTTGCACCAGGGGAGGTTTAGGCTGGATATCAGGGAAAATTTCTTCACAAAGCATTGGTTGTCAAGCATTGGAACAGTCTGCCCAGGGAAGTGTTTGAGTCACCATCCATGGAGATATTAAAAAAATGTGGCACTTAGGGATGGAGGGTGTTGTTCTCTTCTTCCAAGTGAAAAGCGATAAGATGAGAAGAAAAGGCCTTAAGTTGCACCAGGGGAGGTTTAGGCTGGATATCAGGGAAAATTTCTTCACAAAGCATTGGTTGTCAAGCATTGGAACAGTCTGCCCAGGGAAGTGTTTGAGTCACCATCCATGGAGATATTAAAAAAATGTGGCACTTAGGGATATGGTTTAGTGGTGGAGTTCGCAGTGTTGGGTTTGCAGTTGGGCTTGATGATCTTAAAGGTCTTTTCCAACCTAAATGATTCTATGATTCCAGATTTACATCAGTGTAATTTTATTTTAACATGCCTGTTATGAGTGAAGTAAAAGGCAGGGATTTATAAAACGTTGCTGCTCATTCAACATGCTTAGTTTCAAGCAAATGTATTTGGTTAGTGAAGATGACAATGACAAAGAGGGTATATGATGGTAGGGCTTAATCAATTTCTAATTCCTGGTGTGCTGGGAGCTGTACAAATATAGAAAAAGACATGCTCCTTACCTCCAGATGTTTTAAGATTACAAATGCAAATAATAGGCTTGGCAAAGTGATGCATCGTGCAAACAAATGAAAAAAGTACAACTAACGTAGTTTTGTTAGTTATGTATTGTAGCTGAGTTTTTGGTTTTGTCTGTTATTTTTGCCTGGGAGAAGACATAATAGCCACATTAGTTACCGCTTAAAAGCTGGAAAGACATAAAAAGTGAGGACTACATATTTGCCTGATAAGTTACTAATAAGAGTAAAGCAAGTCTGAAATGATTATTTAATCCCTCATTTTGAATCCCCCATTTTTATTGTTTGTTAACTGAGAATAGGCAGACACACAAGTGTTAGAAACTTCAGAGTACTTATTGAAGCAGTTCATTATCTGTAGATTGCCATGGCTACTATCCAAGCATGTAATTCAAAGCGCAGTGAATATGACATCATTCAAAATTCCAAACATTATTCTAGGTTAAAAAATTTGTATATTGCTCCAATTTTTACAAGGAGACAAAGGAAAAAGTGCATCAGAACTCCAAAGCATACAGGCTGTTCAAAATTGAGATTCATCCTTCCGAATGAAGCTGGTCAATATATTTCTAAAAACAAACTGGATGAGTTAAGCAGAGATTTTATTTTTACACATTTTTCTAATGGTTGAATCCAGTTTTAAATTTAATATATGATTAATGTTAAAGCTTTGATGGCAAATGAGTAAGAAAACAGCAAAATAGTTTCTAGTCTGTCAAATTACAGATAAATCTATTTAGCTGGTTTAGAATGAGGTACTCAACTATCTTGAGGATCTCATGGCTGTCTCTACTTGTCTGAATTATGGCGAGTTAGCCTTCAAAAGAAAATCCAAATGTTTTGAATTATGTGATAACATGAGCAATTAGAAAATACACTGCAGTGTCAAACATGATCAGTTTTAATATGGATACTTCACTCCAGTAGTCAGAGTCTTCTAGCAAAATTAGTTTGCTGAACATAATAGAATGATGATATTTCTTTTATTGCTTGATTATATTCTACTGTCACTTTTATCCTGTCTCAAAACTTTTCTGAATCATGACAATTTCTTTTTTCTAGTGAGATTTAAACAATCGTCCTTTTCTGTTATCCATGAGTAACAATGAGAGAAGTTCATACTTTTCTGAAAAGATGAAGTTGTTATGTTTCTGCAGTGGTTCCTTGGAGAAGATGTTGGGCCGGATTTTCATGTGCAACAGTTCAGTGCTGTTCCATCAAATCTGGTTCTCTTAATATAAAGAAACAAAATAGGCAGCCAGAAAGACAGTATGCAGCAGAGGTGAACAGAATAGGTCTCTGAGCCATACGAAATTTTAACTTTGTTGAATGTCTAAAAATAAATTTATGAAAAAAGAGATGTAAAGATTTCAAGGCTTCAGTTGGATAAACTAGAGCCGTAGTATCTGCTGCTGTTTGTTGCTCTGTTGCCACATGTCTGTGGCATGTCACCACATGTCTTCTCTATAGAAAAGGGATAAAGAAGTCTTTGAAGCATTTTCCAAATAATAATCTTGAATAGCTTTCTTGGTCTTGAGCTCTTTCAAAGAATTCTATATCCTACCAGAACTGGGGAGCATATTATTTTTTCAGCACCAGCACTGTCTGAATACAGAAGGGGAAGACCAGAGGGCACTGAATTGCCACAGCTTGGCAGGTGTATTTGATCTTCATGATTGTGTGGTTAATGCTTCCTGTGTTAGATAAAGAGGAGCTCATCCTCCTGTTAAGCACCTGAACTTGGATGTTTACGTGTAAAGGGTACAGATGATTAGGTAACATTTTTGAGTCTCCATGACTAAACGTCTTTGAGAACAAATCAGACATTTAGGCAGGCAATTAGACTAAAAGATCTTTCCTACCTCTGTTTTCTACAGTTCTGTGATAGCCACATGCCGTTCCTTTTCCCTTTTCCTACACTTCCACAGTGACCTGGTAAAAGAATTGCAAACATGGCAGATGCAATTTCAATATTACCTGGAGAAGCAGATGGAAAGAGGAAAGCCAAAACAATTTCTTATTTTATTTTGGGAATCAAAGTTGCGCATAAGAGGTGTTTTCCCTTGGCCAGGGAGGCGGAGGGAAAGGAGGGATAATGCCAGCTGCTCTGTTACTCACAAAAGCAAGATCTCACTAATTCCATGTTCTTCTCCACCTACATACAGAGAATAATCATCTCCTAAAAATATTTATACTTCCATACTGATTTCAAATAGAACACATGCTTCCAAAAATGTAATAAAAGGATGTATGTTCCAATAATGAAGGTTATAAAATATTTAAATACTTCCTCCGCTTCTTTCAAGAGGAAATGCCAAATAGCAAAGAGGAAGGAGATTCCAACTTCTCTTGTTTTCAGTGTGAGGTTCTTATTCCCCTTTGCTTTATCACTCTCTTCTCCCAGAATAAAAACCTATTACTATTTTGTGATGCATATCCTGATCCAAACTTCATACATATGCATTGCCATATGTTTCACACATCATATGCTTTCCTTAGTTTCATTTCAGGTTCAACATCAACATTCTTTACCCATCACGCTTATATACACATACTTTGTTCATTTCACACTTCTTCCTATGTTTGCAGAGTTGAATTGAGAAAGAAGTTGAATGGACCGTATATCTTATGGGGAAGAAGAGACTCCAGACCTTATCTAGGCCCTTCTATGTCATCCTTACTCACTGCTTACTTGAAAAGAATAACATGAGATTTTCACTGATTATATGAATCCAATCTATACTCCCTTGCTTGTGCAGGAGTAGAATTTCAGTGAAAATAAGAAAAACAATTATTTTAGGTAAAGCTTGATGCTTTAAGAGGAGAAATTGCAAGCAGATTTGGGTATCGCTAGGCAGCGTTACAAAATCAAATTTTAGATTCCCTCTCATCCAGTGGAATCGCTTGCTTAGTTTAATGCCCGGGTTATCCTGGGGACAAGTAGTTGCCTGAGTAGGGCTCCTCAGAGGCCAACCTCCTGGCACAACCCGGAGCAAAGGTGTAGCTTGTTGCCTGCAGGCTGCAGGGAGAGCCCTCCTGCAGCTCAGGATGCTCAAGACAAGAGACCTAGACATATGTTTTAGACTCCAAAGAGAGTATCATGGTTTTCCAGACAATGAAGTCCCAGCAATATAAAAGGAATCCTGCGTCTAATGAGTGAACGGCAAAGAAGATAGGACAGAAAGGAAAGGCTTGAGGTGGTTGTTCCCAGCTCTAAATCTCCTAAGGAACTGCCTATGGAGGATTTTTCATGTTTGAGGCGTTCTTCTAGGATATTGCAATGGGTAGGTGAAATGACTGCTACACAGGACGCAATACAGATGTTCCCCTGGAATTTTAAGGTTTTTTTCCTGGAAGTCTTGTTAAAGTCTGGGATTCTTATTTCTTTTTTTTTTTTCTTTTGAGGGAGGAGGCATTCTATGATCTACCTGCCAGGTAGCTGAGGAAGGAATTGTAAGGAATCTTTTTTCCCCCAGTGGAAATGAGATGATATAGCAGCCCTTTTCCTAAATTCTGTTTTCTTTTAAGATGATAATTCTGTCATTACAGTATGCTAATGTACTTGAAACAGGTGTTGTAAAATAGCATTTCTTATTATGTTTAAGTATATAATACACTGCACTTACAGTGTATAAGAGAATCAGCAGTTGGAATTGTGAATCTCAACACTTCTGGATTTGTAGTAGCGTTAGGCATTCCACCAACATATTTGGGACCTTACATGGGAATACCATATGCATTTCTAGACAACAATCCTCTTGATTTGTTTTCGACTTAGCATTTTAGTTATAGCTATGGATAGGAAGTCTCTATGTTGTGGATGCTTACAAACAGATAACAAAATTACGAGTTCTTTTATGTTTTAGGGGAAGAATTTGTTTGCTTGGTTTATTGACCTGTATGGTAATCTTTTTGTTCTCAACATGAGAGATCTACGTAATAATTTCAGATTACTCACAATGCAGTCAATGTTCTTACATATGGGGTGGCTAAGCAAAAATGTACTTGGGTAGTAATTTTGTTCTGCTGATACCTGATAAAAAGCAGATGGGTTTCACAAAGTATAAATGTTATGGTTCTCAGTATGAGGGGCATACACAATTTTGATGTTTTTGTTTATATCTCTACTGTTCCTATTCAAATATACTTAATTTTTAACGGTGTTTTGCAGTTCTACTTTAGCAAGTGTGAAAATGAGACATCCTATAAAATAACTAATAATTCAGTGATTTGAGTGATCACCTGGAAAGTGGAATGCCTGAGTTCATCTACCTTCTCCAAATCATGTCATGTATAAGCAGCATTTGGGGAAGGAGATAAAAATTAAGTGTTGTGTTGGCTAAGGGTACAGCTGCATTAGAAGGATCCTGTTCCTAAGTCACTAACTTGAGCTGCTCAGGGCAACAAACCCCAGGGTATGGGTGTGACTTTAGAATTCTGCAATATCTCCGTTCATCAGTGCCGTTAACCTTTGTCAGGGGAGGCACCTCACTTGACCTCTACCCTTTCAGAACCCTAAATATCAGAGGAAACAGCCATTCATTTGATATTTACACAGATAAGAATACAGCTTTATTCTCATTTGACATTTATATACAGTTACATTACAGTTTTCCAGATAAATGTCAAATGAAAGGTTTTCAAATCTAACATTTTTTAATAGTATGCCTAAAAATGTTGCAGTCAAATGAAGGACTGTGATTCATGTGGCACTTAGAATGGTCTACCTGTCTTCTGCATACAACTTGAAGGCTAATTCCAGCTAAACAGATATCAGTATGGTAGCACCTAACTAAAAAGGAGAACAGGAGACTTCTCTGTGGAATTAAACAAGCTGAAGTAAAAAACCTCATTTTCACGTAACAGACACTCCAAGTCTTCCTATCAAAGAGCTGAATAATCATTTTAACTCTGTCAAACTCCAATACTCTCTGACCAGGTTCTTCTAGATATTTCACACACGGAGGGTTAAATGTTTAATACCAAATTCACTTATTTGTAGATACTTGACATTATACAGGGGTTTGATTTAGTGGAGTGATACCACAAGGTACTGAAATCACAATACATGTGCAAATTATGCTTCACAGAAGACGGGAATTGCACAATACAGGTGTGATTCTTATTACGGGCCTTTATAATATGCTTACTGTCACGGTGAGTCTTCTCCCACCGTAGAGGTTTATTGATCAGTCACAAACTCATAGATTAGTCCAGTTCTTTCCAAGAACTGATAGCATGAGCATTAGAACAGGAAAAAGGATAATGGTAACTCAAAACGAGAGTGACTCTTAATATGAGCAAGCCAGCCCACCATCATTCAGGGATTTTTAACTATCTGCCTAATAGATTAAATTAAATTTTCTCTTCCAAAAATATGCTAAGTTCACTTATGATCAGAGAGAGAGTCATTCTTGAGTTGGCTCAGCAAAGGAGCATGCTATTCCATTGAGATTACTTCAGAAGAAGACTTCATCAAAGGCACGTGGGATTTCTGGCAGCATTTCTTCACTGGTGTTGAACTCTACTGTTGATAGGATATTCTGCGCACAAGACCTTGAAAGGATGTCGAGTAAGTACTGACAAGTTTGCAGATTTGTCAATAAGTAACTTTGCAATCTATTTTGCAGTGATATGAGCCTTTTTAAAAAAGTTTCAGTGAGATTTTACTGCCTTATGGGATTTTCTTTTGCTCTTTTACAGCAAAAAGGGAGTGAGCCCCACACCAGTTCATATATGTACATTTATCGGGCACAGACAGAATTTACTGCCAAATGATTAATAAATAGATTTTCTAAGAATGCTCTATTTTATAGACACAGTTGCTTCTGCTGTCACTAACAGTTACTGGCCAACAAGATGTTACCACCAACTTTTTGATTAGTATCAATCTCTAGTATGTGACCATTAATAAAAAATAAGTTAATCGTATATTTACATTTTATATTTTACATATACCCTGCAGTGAATTATGCTCAAGAAGATCCGAGGGCCGTGGTATATTTCAGGCTTATATAAAGGTGTTTAAGAGGCACCCTTACACTCTCATGCAAACTACCAAGACTTGAGGCACAGGCCAGGTATTGTTCCCTTCGCAGAAGGAAAGCGGTCTGGGAGCTAACAGCCTCTTCTTCTCCTGCTTTGGCTCTGTTCTGCTGGCAGTCTTAGGGAGAGACTGGTAGAATGTGTTCCTAGTGTAGAGCCTGTCAGCAAATGTCATTAACATAACACCCACCTGGAGCAAAGATTTATGAACGAGAACAAAGGAGCAAGCCATCAGGAATACTCCTGGTACAGACTATGAATGTATGGTCTGTATGGAACTTTAAATAAATAGCATGTGCGTGTGAGAGCCAGAGAAAGAGACAAAAGGACCTGTGAGAGTGCAGATGCAGATATATTTTTAGTTTTCAAGTATGTATGGGTGTACCAGAGGTGGTATCAACAGTCAATCTTTAGAGTTGCAACAAAACAAAATAACTGGGAATGTTGTTTCTTCTTTACCGATCACCTTTAGATCAAACAGATCGATGAAGCCATAGAGAACATCCTCAAGTAGTAGCAGGCAGGAAAAAAGATTCTCCGCTTCAGCTGCATCTCTTTGTTCCACTTCTTTTCTATGAGTAACCATGTTGTTTGTACTATTACAAAGAAATTTTGCTTATGTAAGACAAAGGGGCTTTTTTCCTGCAGTTTTATTTAGAAACTTTAGACTAAAGATGCAATTGATATGGTGAGGTCTACACCTATCTTTTCAACAGCAATGTGTATACCTTTGTGAAGTATTGTGGTACTGAATCGCTGCTTTTTTTCCCTATTTCTATGAAATCAAGTCTATAGAGTTATTTCAGCTCTTCATGGGGCATTTTTTTCAATTATATACACCACCCTTATCATGGCAGCATGCTCAGAAGTATCTCACTGTGGTTCAGACAATGGTCATTAAATGTCATTAATTAGCTCCATGGAGCAAGCCACGGAAGAAAGTCCAAAGTGAACTAGTTTTTGTTTTCATCTCGTTCTACATGCTTTTGTCTGCTGGAATTCTCCACTGAAAGAAAAAGGGCTGCTGACCACTGCCCACTATAACCCTCCACTGCTGTTATCAACCACACTCATTAGATGGCCGTAGGCCAGAAGTTCAATCCTTTAAGCTCTGTACACAGGTAACCGTATACAGCTGAAGCTGCCTTGGGCCCAGGTTTCATTGGAAGCATGTGCTGGTCTTTAGGGTTGTTTGTCCACCCTCCCCCCGAGAAGAGAAAACTGAAATCAGAATTAGACTGTTAGCTTTTGAAATAAGTATATACTTGGAAAATAAATTCTTATGAATTATAAAAAGGTACTTCTTTTGCTTTAAATTATAAGTTTGAGGGTGAATCAGATAACATCTTGAGATAGGCAGCACTCCTATTAGTGACATTTGTATTTTGTTCATGAAAAGGAGTTTCACCCATCAAGAATTTTTAATTATATTGGCTGATCATTACAGCATTGCAGATGTGAGCGAGCATGATGTTTAAAGGCAGAAAGACAAATCTGTATAGTGAGGACTCTTTTCATCATTTTGATGTATGTGCAGATGAATAATGGCAAAGTAGAAAGGAAAGAAGTGGAAAAATGCTGGAATGTGCAATTATGAAGCCAAGTAACTCCATATTTATCAACTGGTATCTCTTGGATATAATTTCTTGAAGTTGGGCATGGGGAGGGAGGCAAACAAACCTTAAACCCATTCTTTCATGTTACTTATCCCATAATATATGAAAATGTGTCTTGCCATCATAGACTAATTACCAGGAGAGAAATCTGTCATAATTCCAATGCAAAACATTCCCAGCAGAGGCTCTGATCAGTATGGCACTTCAGAAACCAGAACAAAACCAGCTATGTCAAAATCTCATTTTTAGATGCAGAGTTCTGGACTAGAGAGAAGGCTTTGTCTGAGGTTTGTCAGACATGGGAAGCCTATGGAAAAGGCGCAAACGGAACTTGGATCCAGATCAGAGTTAACCTTTAGACTGTTCTTTTAATTCCCAAAGAGTTCATATGACATCCCTAAGGACATGATTATAAAATTGAAACCTCATTGAAAATATTAGGCCTGACTTTCTTAACAAGCATGACTTTAACTGTACTAGATGAAAAATATGTGTTATTGAACAAGGAATTTAATTCTTTATCCTCAAATGCATAGACTTTATATACCTCTTTACTTATTTTGCTTCATTCTGTTGTCACAGAAAAAAAAAAATCGCCCGAATTTCCTTCCAGGGTTGTATTTTCAGTATCATTTTACCACTGTTGGCTAAAAGAGCTATCGTAGGGAAATAGACATATTCAAACTTTATGAAAGCCATTTGAATTTTACTACTAATAATAAATATAAGCATTCTTTTTGTCATATGATTAAATAAAAAACAGAATTGGAAACACTTATTTGGTGATAATCAACATGGTATTGGCATTCTTCCCTTAAGGTAGTGAATATACTCATGGAAGATGCTGCACATTGATGACTTTACATTGCATTAATCAGCTGTTCGATTGGATAGCCACGGTCAACTCTTCAGGAATTGTTTGTGGCATTTTTTGATTTCTTAGTACAATTAAGATAATTAAGCTTTTTTTTCACCCCTCCACAAACTAATTGTAATGAAAATTTACTTCACCAAAATGTCTAACTTAGATGTCAGATATAAAATTGACAGCTTTCATATATGTTTTAGAAAGATTCAGATTGAACATATCCTTGCATAACGTTAGTGCAATTAAGAGGATTATTGAGTTAGATCTCTGTATTTATCTTTTTATTCTTATCTCTCTTAAAAATGTATTTCTAAACTGACATTACAGAAGAACATATAAAGTAACCTGGAAAACAGGAAAAAAAATTGCTTATTCTATCATCAGGAAAAAGGGGGGAAAATAGAGAAAGAAAACAACAAGAGATATTAAGGAATGAGTTTTACTTAGCCAAACTGTTCAAAGATACTCCACAGACCTTTAAAACCCCATTTTATGTCATGTGCCTAAAACTGAATTATTTTTTTAAATTTTATTCCATACCTATCCCTGTACAAAGAAACATCTTGACATGGATTGGAACAAATTAGTCTATGCTCCTTCAAAAACATGTACTTTTGAATGAGGGTGAAAGAGAATGTAAAAAAAACCAAAACAAAACCAAAAAACCCAAAATGCCTCTTATAAATGCCAGATGGACCAGTTAGAGAAGAATGACCATTGCCACACTTGGAATTTTGTTATTTCATGCCTGGGCCAGGTTTGCCTTCTCACTGTGAGAAGAAAATTCACATCTGCTTAAGTTTTTTTTTAGTAATTTATAACGCCAACCACTGAAATTAGAAACAGGTGCCAGTTAAATGAAAAGGTGACGTAAAAAAACCCTACACAATATGTTTTCCATAAGATGGGGGAAGAATAAGAAAGAGAAGAAAAAGATTTTTTCAAGTCATACAGTCAGAGAATCAAAGAACCTAGATAAAAAAATTATCATGAGGATAAGATAGGATCTTTAAGATGATTTCATCCATACACGTTAAGATCTGAAAGAAATTGCGCAGCCAACAACATCAGTAATTCTCCATCATTTAGAGCTGCACCAGAGAATCTGAGGTGAGAAAGCCCATTATGATTTTCTAGTCTGGTCTCTATTCTGGATTCATTAGACGGGATTCCCCCCACACACATCCCTTTCTCCATGAGAGAACAACTGATCATACGTTGGTGCCTACTTTACAGAATAATCACGGCAAACAGATAAGCAAACTACCAATGCTGAAGAATAACTAACTAAAAAGATCATCGAAAGGTAGACAGCACTAAAATTTGAAATACACAAATGGACTGACTAGATCTGGAGAAGGGTGAACCAGATTTGAGATGGTATAAATGTGGCTGTTTCCACACGAGTTATGGAATAACTTGTTGGCAGGAAGTTATTAAAATAATACCTATAAAAGTAAACATATATGAGATTACTTCATTTTAAAAAGCTGTATTAGAGATACAATTTGTTCAGATAAAGGGGACCATCCATATTATTAATAGTGAGCATTTCTGATTTGTGTCCAAGAATGTTAAAAAAAAACTTGCTGTTTGAAATAAATGCTGAAACAATTCAAATTGTATTACCAAAGAAACTTTTAGCTCCAGTAAATTAATCTAAACTTGAAGGAATAGTCTCTTCTCCTCTATTTATGAACAGCTTTGAGTGCTCAGGAACTTTATAGTGAAACAAAGTTTTAATACAGTACTAATATGTTTGAAAGTAAGCAACGTTGACCTTAATTTTTAGCAATCCAAGGAAAACTTTGCTTTCATTAGGCAGTTTGAAGGGACAAGGAACATGTTTTGCTTTGGAAATTTTCTAATATTTCTTTTTTCTATTTCTAGTTAGAAATACAGAATTGTCAAATTTTCTTGTAAAAAACTGTCAGAATGTCTAATTGTGGAACACAGCACATCGAAATTTTTTCTTGAACTTCAAAACCTTTGGTTTTTTTACAGTCTGTTATTAGACTCTTGACTTTTTCACAGCATGGTCTAAAACCTACGTGTTCAGGTGTAGTCAAGTGCCTGCAGCTTTCCTTTGCCAGAGACAGGGAGTGGAGTTTACTCATTTATTTAACAACATTATAACAGCTGGTGATCAGGACATTCTCCTGACAGTGGGTGTCTTGGATTTTTATCCTTGATTTTGTACTTTGCCAAGGACTCTATAACTCTAAATGTATATACAAAATATATAAAAAAAAAATAGGAATACACATAGACTCAAAGTTTATTTCCTTTCAGATTTGCTGTGAGCCACAATACAATGAGCATTTCATGATCTTTGAGCCTTATGTTTAAGCACTTCCAGGAGTCGATGTCAGCAAATAAACTGAGTGGTTTTAGACTGGACATCTAAATTTGCATTTACCTTCTAGACAGGTAAGCCCTTTACCCAATTTTGCTCTAAGTACCTAGACCATGTGTGTAAAGGTTGAATTTAACAGGGTTGGGAAGGTAGCAAAGAGTAAAATAGAAATTGATTCCAGTGGTAGGGTCAAGAAGCATTAGGGCAAGGCAGACTGTGTACCGAGCCCTTTCCTGATGATACAAGAAACTATTGTATTCAGGCCAAAACATACGGTGGGAGGAAGAGGAGGAGCTGCTTGCCAAGCCAAATATAAAGAGGCACTGCTCGTGAGTTTAAGGAGCTGCAGCAGATGACAGAAGAGCTAAAATGAGGTTTTTTTCTGATGATTTAAGAAATATTTATGATAGATCTTTCTCAGAGAGAAAAGGATTATTGGAGTATCACACTACTACTCAGTGTTTCTTAAGAATAATTACTTTTTTCCCCTGTTTTGCCCACATGCTTAGTACTGTGTCAGCATAAAGGAAGGCATAGCTTGTGTTTCGAGTCAGTAATTTTTCATTGACAGAGTCATGAATTTTGTGACAAGCAGCAGCCGTCTTCAAACTGCTCAAACCAGAGTTTCTAATTAACACTTATTCAAGATTCTTAATTATCTACAGTAAATTCTGAAAACAGTACCATAGCAAAGAACTGAATTTGAAGATAAGATATCATTGTTTTATTTTAAGGAATTTGGCCATACAACAGTGGTACTATACTCTGAAATCTGCTTTCTATTACATTTTATTGTGCTTGGCCTTTTAGCATATGGAGTTTGGTGAGATCTTAAGGAACACATAATTATTGTATTTTTAGACATATGGTGAGGTAAACTTCATTGATAATTAGATATTCTGAAATTAAATTGGTCTCAAAGATTTTCACAAAATCTAATATATGGTATTTTTTGCAGAAAGTATAAAAACAGAACATCCTTTAACTGAAATACCTTAACGATCCCCACATTGTGTTAAAAATGTCCTCTTTATGAATGAAAATTTAACAGTAGTTCTTCATTTTCAACACATTTAAATTAGCATGTTAAAAAATACGACCCATGGCAAATTCTGACTTTTTTAACTCTGCATATCATTATTGTCTGCTGTGATACCAATGAAGGAATGTCAAGTTTTTAGAAGACATCTGCAACCTGTGAATCTCATACAATTGACTTACCATTTTACTTGCTGATGCAGCAGCAGCATAGTCCACCACAAAAGTCATGTCCTTCCACGAAAGAACCAAAGGCATTTTTAAGTAAGTCATTGTGGGGAAGTTTGCATTTCGGTTTGCTACCATTCCCTGTCTAAACAGGATTAATTTTTCCCTCAAACTTTTGCATTGATCTTGAGCATCACATTCGATCTCTCTCGCCCATGCTCTGTTCTGTTACTCTATATTACTTTGCCTTTTCTTCCAAAAGAACTTCGGCAATAAAATGGAATGTTTTCAGCACCTGAAATATAACGCAATTCAGGAATTTCCTGAGCTGAGCCCCTGTTTGGTTACCTCTGGGGAAGAGCTGCCAGTCGGGCTTGTGGCAGGAGTCAGCAGAGTTCTCCATCGAGCAAGGAGGGAGCAGAAAGTTCAGCTCCTTGGGAAGACTGTTTCCTGCAGCGTCCCTTCAGTACCCGCCTTCTTTTCATTCCCAACTCCAATTACGCAGCCATGACGGGAATGTGCAGAGGGAGACGGCCCTCCAGCCATGCAGGCAGAACACAGTAAGGGCAAATAGTTCTGAGACAGGAAGGGGGGTGGGGGGGGCAAAGCTGTTATGTAATTCACTGTGGAGCACAAGACAAGGAAAGAAACATAGGGTAAAAATGGAAACTTTAACTAAGTGTATAAATTTGGAGAATTCCCAACTACAAGACTGGCATATTACAAAAAGGTCTATGTGTGCAATGAGGAATAAAAGCCACAAGATAATGATTTTTAAATCATAATTTTTAGTGTATTATGTGGTGGTGTTTTCTTTGGCTGAAGCTTTTTTTTTATTTATTTACTACATTGAATATATGACTGAAAAACATGTATACTATCTCATATGCTGCTGCTCTCACAACAGTAATTTCAGATGAATCTCATTAAAAACCCTCTTTCTGAACAGATAAACACAGCCGTAATGTATTTTTAATGAGGTAAGGTGATTTCTTGCTGTGCAAATGTGCCTAGACCTGTAAAAACAGGGTTTTCATTCTACCCAGTGAGGATAATGATGAGTGTTTATCAATGCATCATTGTCCTATTTGCTGGAAAGACTGACCTAGTGAGCTAAATAGAAGAACTAGGGACTCCTACGCCAATAAAACGGTCAGTATTGCTGTTCTGAAATTGCATTGTTTCATTGTTTGAATTGTTATAATGTCTTTGTCATTAACTTCTGCAATCTTGTTTGAATTATAGCTTTTTGTTGAATTTGTCATGACTTCTTTTTTTTTTACTTAGGCTCCCCTCTTACTGCTGCTGATCACATTCAAAATGGCACCCATCAGAACTGTGGGGGATTTTCTTGAGTTTCACCGTGCTCTGAATAGTTTCTCATAGTCAGAGCAAAATCACACTCTTCCTTTCTGGAAAAACTTTGCTGTCACGTTGAAGCAGCTGCTTAGAAAATGGAGAACTGTTTTCTTAGCAGTTTTTATTGTGCTCTCTTTCTTTTTTTTAAATCTTTGGTTTTGAGGGAGGTATGGGAAGGATTGAAAAGGAACAAGAAAACTGTTCTCAAAGCACAATGTGACAGTATATTTAGAAAACAAACCCAGAAAGAAGGCTGAAAAAATACCCGAAATGCAGAAGCTTCCCCACCACCGATTCACAAAAAAATGGCAGGAAAACAATCCCCCCTCAAATGAAAGTAAATTATACTCTTTATCCAAACTCTTCTGAACCTCTTTGGTTCCACTTCACATAAAGCACTCTGGATAGCTTGGGAAATTTCAGTTATCATTATATATTAGACTCTTCAGATCATATAAAACCATAAGATTATGAAGATGATGACCAAAAATGCATGATTTTGTGTATTTTTACAGTATGCTGAGGTATTTAATTTTTTTTTTTCCTTAGTGTTACCTAAATTGGTTTCTGACATTTACATATTATTATTACTATGATGATTACCGTTTTGAGTTTGGCTTTTGTTTTCTTCTTACGTTTTAGTCATGGTAACAGGCAGAAGTTCTAATCCGGATCACAGACCTATTGCAAACTTATTTTGCAATTTTTCTGGAGGGGTTATATTTCATTTTACACTAACTAAATTCTATTTATTTCTTATTGTCTTCCTAATTTTTAATTTATGCTAGTCGTGGGATTATTACGCATACCTGAATTTAGCAAAGCCCTAAAGTATAGAATTATCTAATTGAATATAAGGTAATGGAAAAGTTCAAATTTATGTAAACTCTCTGCTTTTGGACATAATGTAAGTAGAAACTTTCAAGGAAAAGGCATACTTTGATCAATAGGCATTTGAATTACTATCTAAATGGTTAAAGTATATTGCGTACAAAAAGATAGGTCTGAGAGAATCTTGGAAACTATTCTCCTTTCGTTTCCCATTTCTTGAAAAACTGCTTCCATAAAATAATGACTAATTCTAAATTGGACTCCAAGAGGTTTTTAACGTTGCTAAATTTGCAAGAGTATTTTGTGAATTATTGGCACTCATTTTTTTTCTGGTTGGGACTTCTTGTGGAAACATACATATTTTTTTAAAGAGCTAAAGCCAACGTGTTAGCTAATCAGTAATAACAAATACTGATCTCAATGTGCAGCTTCTAGACAAAGACAAGGGAAGTGGTTTAGGACCATTTAATTTCAATGAATGGACAGCACAGTTGTTGACGAACACTGAGCACTGCCATCTTTTGCTGGAAGAGACTAACTGCAACTTTCAGATGTCAGACTACTCAGATCAGTCTGATTTGTACACACTACTGTTGATCAGAAGGTTTGGTTACCACTGAGACGACAGATGTTTGTTCTTACCAAACACAAGAACGAACATTGTCTGTATTTTCTGAATATTTGCTGAGGGGGAAGACTTCGAGCATGAACACAGTTATGAACAAGACTCAGGACCTACCATTCTACTAGACTACTCTTATAAATGAAAACACTTCAGGCCATATCCATAAGAATAAATACGGTCTGTTTTTACAATAAAGACAATGCATTCAAATTTGATTTGTTAATGTAGATGATGTTTTTAAGGAAAAAAAAAATATAGTGGTACATACCTGTAACCTACTACTACTACCTGTACTACTGCTGAATCACAGGTTATTTTCTGAGAGGAGAGCTCAAGTCTCGGGTGGTCAGAAGGTCGTTGTTGTCTGTTTTGTAGCTGAGGAAGGAAAGGGAGAAGTGAAAACCAGCAGGTAACGTACATGAAAATGCAGAAACGTACTTCTACATCGCCGATTTTACTCATTGCGTATCATGGCAGCTTAACAAGGACAGTCGCTTCATGATCAAATAAGTTTGTAAGAAATAGCTTAGTCAAATTTCATAATGCCTTTCAAAACTGGGAGTTCTGCGGTTTTAAAATGGTTAATAATTCGTCCTTTTCCCAAGTGAAAAGACAGGTAGGATCCATACCTACCCTTTTTGTATGCATAATTTGCTCATTCATATTTGAGTTCTTTCTGACACTTTTGCAACCAGACAAATCAAGACTTTTAAATGTGCATTAGACTGTCAGTCTTTTGCTGAAGATGTACAGCAGATTATCTATGGGCAACTGTAGTTTGATGTTAGTACCTCAGTAGGAGTTAAAAAAAGACAAATGTTGTATATTTACATAATGGAACAAATGGGCTTATAATGCATTCACTACGCTCCTCCTGTTCTTCCTTCCCAGCGTACAGTAGATTCCCACCTGAAAGGTCAAGATGGTGGAAGATGCTTATGGCAGAGGGAAAGGAGTGAAGATGCCAGATGATGAAAGAACCCTCAATTAATGTGAGTGCTGGGCTTAACCCATCCTTTCACCTGAATATCTCTACTTACTTACAAAAATTTGTCCTGAGCATGTAGAACTGCCACCAGCCATCCTAAACTGCAGTAGGAAGCATGAAACCTGAATTCTCCTCTGCAGCTGTGGCTGTAAAGACTTCTTTATATTCCCCATTCAGATGCCACCCTAGTTTGAACACTGGGCATATCTGAGAGGGTAACCACTACAGTCTTGCTCTAGCCAAGCCCCAGATAAGCTCAATAGGCAGTGCTTCCTGCCCCCCCGCCCAACGCC
>NW_010562677.1:40534-60251 GCF_000687285.1 Phaethon lepturus
CCCCGGGAATATCCACATCTATACTATAAATATGTCACTTTTGCTTTACAACCAAAATTGTTTTCTAAACCACTATCAATAGTTTAATCCAGAATGTCTTTTCCTTTGGCATCTCTAAATTTAGTTTCTAGCTTATAGTGCTTGACAAGACAGAGGGAAATCTGATTTATTTAGTTCTTAAGTTTTCAAATGGTCCGTTTCCTTTAAAAAGGATTTGAATCAAAATATTATTTTGCTTTATTTATATTTTACACGTACAGGAAATTAACTGGCTTGTATAAGACAAGTAACAAACTATCAGATCTTAGTCTTAGTCTTTTTATGTGTCAAGAGCCCAAATTTAGTAATATTCTAGTAGCTTACATGAAGGACCTTTGGAAAGTGCATTAATTGCCCCACAGCTCATCTTGTAAAAAAATCAAGTAGGAAAGAAGTCCACTCAGGATTAGGACAAGACATAACCTTCTCCTCACAGTTAGCAGGAGTAAGTTCATGTTTCAGTGTCATTTATGGTATCTGTGCCTCCCACAAGTCTGAAGCTAATGATGGCTTTGGCAAGTCTCTGAGTAAGTAGACTAGTTATGCGACCTCGTGTATATATTTGGATGTGTGGGGCATGACTGGTGTGAGCCTGAACTTAGGAAAGAAGAGACCTGCAACCTCCTGTTGTTCATCTATGGAATGGCCTACAGCCCTCTGCCTTGCCCTGAAGGCTAGCCTAAAATGTGAGATTTAACATTTAGATAAAATAAAGATTCTCATAACCCTTAGAATTCTCCCTCCTTTCAAAAGCCCAAATCCAATGTGTGGAATAAAAATCTCTCTCTATAATCTGTTTTGATAAGAAATAATTAGACTGTAAATGTATTAATATATACTTAATACATTAATACGTTCAATCAGTGGGCTTATCATGCAATTTTTATTCTTAGTTTTCCCAGCAGGGTATGGTAATGACTGTTTCACAGTCTCAAAAAATGAACGGCAAAAATCTCATTTGACTCTATGAGTAAAAAATATTTGCTCAAACAGCAAAATGTTAATGAGCACACCTCCATTAATCTCTATGTCTTCTGTTGTCACAACTTGTTAACAAGGTTTCACATGAAAATTGTTGAGCAATTTCATTCTATGTCCTTAGCTTTCTTGGGTATGTAAGCACTGAATTTTGAAAGACATAAATGCCACTTATTCATGTCTATTTTATGTAACCTCTCTTAGAGATTTGGCCATGCCATTGCTCTTATGAATATTAGCACAATTACACATTAACAGAATGCCCACATACCCTAATTATTTGTTTACGACAGGTATAGTTCAATACATTTACTGGAGGAATAGTTTAATACACTTGTTCCGTCTGAGCAATTTTTGCATAAAATGGGGTGGTGGTGTTCGTGATTTTTAACCTAATAACATAAACAAATTTCAGTCATCGCTACAGGAAAGGAAAAGTGTTTCTGCCTCAGGCAAGGCTACAGTCAGTTGTCAACTGATTACAAAAAAGCAAGTTTAGGCACTGATCAGGAAGAGTTATTTTTCTCTTCTGTAAAAGGAAAAAGTTCTAGAAAAAAATATGCATGGCAAGTGCAAGGGCTCCTCAAAAGTAGTGCACACAGTTGGGGTAAAAATTAGAGTGATGCTCTTCCTGGCTAAGAAGGGACCTCTGACTTCTAATAAGTGAGGGACAATGGGCACTGCCCTATTTGCAGTGCTACCTCTCAGTTCAGCTCTTCATGCAACAAAATTTATGTTACCATTTCCAGTGTGCTAAAAGTTTGCATAGTAAAATCCTAAACCAAGGGTGTGGCTTTGGGGATTTTTTTTTCTTTTTTTTTTTAATAATAAAAAAAAGCACAATTTTTGAAAACTGAGTATGATGAGCTGCTTATGGGCAATGCAAAAAACCTCATCATAAGAACAAATATTTAAGCAATACAACTCGCTTTTTCAACAAGCATAACGCATTTCCTCCACAGACTGGGATTTTCAAACTCTTCCCCCACATACTGCAGAATGGCAGTAAGACAGCCACCTGCCACTGGAAGTGAAATCACTGGATTTGAGAAGTCAGGCATATCCTAGAGTGCTTCTACTTCATTCACGATCTTGCACTTCCCCTACTAAGTTCTGCTTCCCAAGTAATTAGGTGGTATCTACCTACATGCAGTAGACTAACCTGTGTCTCACACATTCATGCCTCATTTCCTCATTTAATGCTCTTTCCAGTCTTGTTATTTATTTTCTTTAATATTACACTTTCAGCTCCATAGCCAGATGAGTCACGCTCATCCACAACAGCACTCTCCAAGGCCTGTGAAACAATAAAGTAATTTATAAATAAGTTTTTCCTCTGAAGTTATATACATTCAGAGAAGCTAACCTTTATTTTAGTGGCACTTAAGGTAGGCTGACGTTCCATTCAGAAAAGATTATTCGTAATAAAATACAGAAGAACATAATGTATTTTATGTTATTTAAAAATTAAAAAAAAAAATAAAAAAAAGAACCCACACAACCACAACATACCAGGATAGTGGCATGAGACACGGTGGCTTACAGTCATAGATTTTTTTTTCCATTCAGAAACAGAAAAATTAAAATAGACTGAAAATTTCAGAGCACAATTCTTCTTTGCTGTAGAAAAGGGGAGATCAAGTACTTGGAATTTTCTACATTAAATACAGAATGACTGAGTTATTTTCCTTACAATAGAAAAGTAATTTCTCATTTCAAAATATTGTTTCCTCTGAATTGTATACTGTTCTCTGTTCAGCTATCATTAGCCACCTACAATCATTACATTGTACAATTAGAATTTGGGATAAGGAAGTAATTGTTATTTTCCTGAAGGTGACATTGACAGAGACTATAAAATGCCAATGAGATAAGAGAGAAGTAATTCCTTCTAACATACAGAAAAAAATCTTGCTAGCCAAGAATAAAGATATCCAGAACCCAAACACAGAAGAATCTATTTACGAGAGGGGGAACTCCTTTACATTTTCCATGAAGGAAACTACCATTGTAGTTACCAGTTACATCAATAGAAACTTGACCTGTGAAAGTACAATACATTCCTTTTTCTGTCATTTTAAGTTTCTTGATTATGATAGTAATATACTGGATGAGGAGATGGAAGAATTGTTGTTATTACTTTGTTATATCTTGTTAATATCTGAATATTACTTGTTATATCTTACCTTTCCTTAAGTTAGCTGGCTCCATTCACTCCCACTGGAATTGGTACACCCAAATGCATCTACTGCTTATGTACTTATGATGTTGCCCAAACTGTTCCGTAGAATTTAAGCAAGCTTCAAGATGCTGGCCTCCTGTGATAGTTCATAAAAACCACCTGTCAAAGACATCTCGTCTAATCTTCAGTGAAGCACAAGTCCGAACACAGCACTGCTGACTCTGGTGCCACAGTGCCATTTCTACAGGCGTCACCGTCTGCCGTGTTTATTCCTCCAAGTTTGTAAAGCATAAGAGGAGTTGTCCTATTTACAGTTGTTGATGTCAGTAGGGCACAAATACTTAACAGCATTCCCATGTGTCTTAGCTTGCTAGGAAAAGAAAAAAAATATTGAATAATATATAATAATAATAAACATAGTTTAATGTTTTGTAGCTCACTAATTTGGCTAATGGGTTCAGGATCATAAATATAACCTTCAACAGACAAATATTGCTGAAATGGAGAAAACATCAGGGGTTTGTTACTTTTTTTTTTTTAAATAAAAATAAATAAATAGATAAATAAAATTACCTTTACAAGGTAGAGGAGCTAGAAATGAAATAAAGGATCTAGGCTCCCACACTTCTAATCTGAAGCTCAGAACATACATAAAATGGAAGTATTTTGCCAGAGCAAAAAGATGGCTAGTCAGGCAACACACAAAACCACCAACAGAATTACAAACGGGCACTTGTGTCACTGTGAAGAGTATTCCATTCCCATTTAAGCAATATTTGTTTCCTTCAAAATTAAACAAGCATTACTTGACACATTTGTGTTGTAACTTTTCACTAGTTTAAAAAAAACAAACACCCCCCCCCCCAAAACGCTGAAAGTATATTTTTAATACCATTGCAACGCTATTAAAAATAAAAGCCTAAAATTTCATGCTTCCAGAAGATGATGAAGGGGAACACATATTTTATACCACTTTAAAAATCTACTTTTCTCTTATAAATTGTGCCAGGTAATTATATAATAAAGTTTGATTAAAATAACTTTTCATACCCGCATACTTCTGAATTGGCACGTTACAGGTCTATGTAAATGTCTCATACACAATTTTCAACCTTCCTGTATGGAAAATGTTGTATTTCTGTAATATTCAACAAGAGACATAATCATCTTTGGCTGTACACTGACATTGTTAGCAGAGTCCTTTCCTTTACAACAATCGAGTACATTCTGTAATTTTCCCTAGAGCTGAAACTCTTTCAAAAGAACATGAGTGAGTCAGGCAGTACTTTCGGGAATAGAGTTGCACAGTTGTAAATGCTGCTTACTGTTCCCACGAACACTGCCTTTTGGGGGAAGTACATCAGGTGTCAGAACTGAGGTGAACTCAGTTTGTTGGAGTACCTGTCAGCATAGTGATATTTTCAAAGACACTGCTGTATGTTGGCTTGCTAACTTCAAAGAGAAACAGCTATTTAGGTTGACAAAAGGAACAAGGATTGCACAAACCAAATACATGAAATTAATTATATCTTGCTGAATGATTTAAATATGGGCTTAGATTCAAAGCTCACTGGCAATTTTATATTGAATATTGGTTATTTGAAATCTAACACCAGCCTGTTTTATTGGAGAAGTGCTAACCATAAATAGCTTGATTTTGAGCACTCTGCTGGTAGTTCTGAGACCTCTTCTAAACTTAAAGACACATGTTCAGCTCTTCCACCATCTTCTAAGAACCTGCCCTACTATAATTGTGCCCTCTATTTGAACTCCAGCCATACAGTGGGAGTCAATATGATTACTTGAGTAATTAAACTCTTATCACAAGGAGGAGAGTGCACCAAGTGGCACAAAAATAATTAAATACATTTGAATTCAACATGAATCATTTACTTTCAGAAATATTATTACCCTTCCAGAAGAAGCTTTCTTCTTATTTGATGATGATATCACACAGAATCACAGAACCACATTCCAATCATTAAGGCTGGAAAGGACCTTTAAGATCATCAAGTCCAACTATCAACCCAACACCACCAAGCCCCCTAAACCACGTCCCAAAGTGCCACGTCCACACGTTTTTTGGACCCTTCCAGTGATGGTGACTCCACCGCCTCCCTGGGCAGCCTGTTCCAATGCCTGACCACTCACTCTCTCCTTAAAGAAATTGTTCCTAATATCACTTTTTTATTTCAGTTCAGGCTTCATAAAGGTGTGTCTTCTTGGGGTAGATGCTATCTTGGATTGCTGATGTTTTTGCTATTTTTTTTTCAATATTGAACTTATTGTACAACATTTTTCTTTTTTTTAAATCATATTTTCAAAATTGTCATGTTTCAAATGAGTATTTAGGGTATTTCACCGTGTAGCAAGATTAATATTTCATAGAAATAAACTTCTCAAAGATACGTGCAATTTTCATAGAATAGATGAATATACAGAGTTGATTTATTATAAGAAGTGTTCTAAGTAACTTTTTTTAAAGGATTTGGTACAAAGCTAGAATTTCCAAAGTTGTCTATGGTTAAAGTTTTCAAAATCTCTCGTCCTGTATGTCCTTACGCCTTACATAGTATTGCTACTCTGTGTTTAATGAATGATACATGAAGGGCTGTTAGGAAGTTGTGCTGTAGGGAAAAAAAAAAAAAGACTTTATTCTGAGTCATAAGCAATGCTGAACTGTAGACTCATTAATCGGATTAAAAGCATGGGTCGTTATAGCCCAGCTGGTTAGGCAATGTTTAAATAATACATAGTTTCTCTGAGATCTCATTAATCGAAGTTGTTATGTATTTTATTTATTTTTATGAATTTTGATCTAAACTGTTGTATTATTATGCTGTTTACATCATCAAACTTGCCACTGGCCATGCATGTGCAACACCTGCATGTTTGCAACATAATCTTTCTAATTCTTACTAGATACTTAGTTGAGTTTTCAGCTTTTTGGTATGATTTGAAATTCTGAATCACTTGAAAGAGGAATATATTGAATAGCTTTGGTGCTTGGCCCTTCTCTGCACCCATTTTGAAAAATAATTATATAACCCCAAAGAAGCTAATAAAGAAGCTTGTAACAGAATTTAAACAATGCTTTGAAAGCAACTTCCTTTCTCTTAAAAAAAAAAAAAAATTAAGAATAGAATATAGTTAATACAATCTACTGAAAAGTGAGTTCAGTATATATGTGCTTTCATGCACATGCTCCTTTCCCTGGTGGACAGAGTCATTAAGGTCACAGTGATAAGATTATTCTTTCTATGAATTGCTTATTATATACCACAAGGCAAACAGTAATAAATAAAATATTATTCTGAATCACCTCAATAGATGCCAAGTCAGTAGGTAGCAAATAGGCAGTAACAGTAAAAAAAACAAACAAACAAACAACAAAGACTGAAAAAATAATGTTGAAAGAAACTCTATAGCAAAAGGAAAAACGTTAACACTGCAAAGCCAACTCAGTTAAAAGCTTTGGTTCATGCTATCCTTAGATGAACTATCAATGCCATTTTTAGTAGGAATATGTGATGGTTCGAGTCATAGCCAATCTACTGTCTCTAGTGAATGCAGAAAGTTGATCTGTGTCATAAAAGATGCAGGAAACATCCTGGAATCTGCCTCTATGTGGAGAGAATAGTAACGAAACATTTCCTTCAAGACCTAGGATTTCTTTTTTGCAGAGCCCTTGCTGACAGGCTTATGTTTGACACGACATGTCTGGAAAGCTTGTAATTGTCTGGCTCTCATCTAATGTACTTTGATTCTGCAAAGAACTGCTTCATAACTCAATTATAGTTCCCTGGGAATACAACATTTACTGATAAGGAACTGTGAATGACAGACAAATTCTTAGAATTGGGGCGGGCTCTAGACTTTTTTATCAGAACTGCATGGACTTGTCTCTCAGAGAGAAATACACCTTTTTTAGAGATGGCAAATGCTGTTTCAAAGCTTGCCACTTCTTCCAGGAGCTGCAAATAAGTATACTGAAGGTCAAATAGAAAAAATAAATTACTGAGATTTTCGTTTTCTATCTGTAACTTTCAAACAAATTCTCAGCATTTACACAGACAAAACTTTTACTAGTGTTGAGTAAGAACACATAAAGGTAAGGAACCCCCATATTAAACAAGTCCAGAGGAGCTTAAGTAGAAATTAGCTAGTGCTGGTAAGATTTTTTTCTGAACACCAAACTTACTTCAGTGGATTCATCTAAAATATGCCAGATAGGACTTACTTAACCAAAGGAAACTTAGTTTCCTGGGAAGTGACTGTTATGATAGCTAAGCAGCTATCAGAACCATAATCAGAACTGTTTATCCAGGGCTTTCTTGTGAAACATGATAAACTCCTTTTTTAAAACCTGGGCCATACATCCCCTGTCTAGGTACTCAAGTCCCAAGCAATACCACCACGTGGAAGAGCGAGTTAATGCATCTTTCTGGGTTTGTTGCGTTTCAGGCTTCCTAGTACTCACACATTCTTCTACCTGATCGGTGCTCAACTTACACAAACAGCAAGAGAAAGTCCTATCACAGAATGTATGAGAAATTTGGCACATGACATACAACAGCAAAAATCTTACTGAGATGCATCTGCAAAAGGATGTACAGTCATATAGCAAGAGAATCATCTATATCATAGAGCTGAATCTCATTTTGAATGTAAGATGGCATACCAGTTAACTAGTATAATTCAACACAGTGCTATTGCTCCTCTATCCTGCCTTACAACAAGCTGCTGAAAATCCAAATTAACTTGCACCTTTCTTTGACATTGTCATGGTCCTTTCATCTACAAACAGTTTCTCCGTATTTTAACAAGATACAATTTTGTCTTTAAATAAGGATGAGCTAAGCAGGCAAGGTTTGAAAGATTCACACTCATGGACCTTTGAGGTGAGAAGCATGCAAAGTCATGCACAAGACTGACCAAGTAATTAGTATTTGAAAACGTTAGTGGTTTAGAAGTGTTTTATTAGGGGTTTCAATATACAACTATAAAATATTTTGACTCTCAGGATTTTTTTTAAACAAGAAAACAACACCAAAAAAAAAAAAACAACCTACTAATGAAAGAAAAATTTGTATTCTTTTGGTTTTTTCGCCTTTAATACACATGTTAATCTCTTTTTAATACGCATGGTAATTAAGTGGAAAAATCTCTCCATTATTTAGTGTTTTTATTTTAAACAGAACGTGTCTATAGAATCATGAATTATAATTCTATGGCCTATGGAATGGTTCCAGCAGCAGGCCCCTCACCTGTGTGGTGATTGTGATTTTACATCCATAAAGCTTCATGAGCTACGTAAATATACTTCTTATTAATAACTGATCAGCATTTACAAGTACATCTAGATTTGCTCCAGAGGGCTCAGCTGGTATCCGGACCAAGTTGTGTGACATCAGGTGTTTTGGTTTTGAATCTGGTCTTCCACTAGGCAGATTTTAATGATCTTTCTCCTTCCTGTTACTACACTCAGAGGGAATCATACAGTCAACTTCTTCATCCAAAAATCCCCTAATATTTACCTGTTCACCACCACGTGCAGTTGGACTAGGTGATTGTTGAAGACCCATTTCAAGTAGAACTATTCTATTCCATTTAAATAACTCACTTGTTACTTAAATAACTTGTAGGAAACAACTGACATGCCCTTATCTAGAAAAACGGCTGTTTTGGCCAGTTTCACTGACACAACAACAAAAAAAAGTAGTTGTTGAAAAAATAAAGACGTTTTCCTTACATCAAGTCTTACCTTGTAGTGGTACATGAAGTTCTCAGATCCAAGTACCACATCCACTGTTCACATTCATTTTAATCACTAAAGACTTCCCAGGCAGGAAAATGTAAATTGCTTGTGTGAACAAATTAGATTTTCTGGAAGAAAAAAAACCAAAATTAATGAAAAGCCTGGGTTTACTGTGCAGGACATCTAATAGCATAGTATACCTTTCAAATCCCATTGCAGTTACCGTAATTGTGCATTTTACCCATCACTTAAATAGACACAGGATTTACCGCCTCCCCCACCCCACATATAATTTCACAGTCTTATAGCAAATAACAGGAAAATGAACAGTTTATTGATTGATAAAGAACTAGTCCTTTCAAAAAACAAATTTCTAGAAGACAGCAGTTCGGTAGCCAAAAGCTAGTGTAGCGAGTTAGTGAAGCACAAATAATCACTTTTCACTGTCTCCGTGGTCGTCCTGACTTGTTTCTCAACTGAAGCTTGGGTGCCTTTTTTTTTTTTTTTTCTGAAAACAATGAAAATCCAAAGTAGCAATCAGAATATAGAAGTTTTATTTATTTTTTAAAGCAAAACTTCAAAGTGTCTGTTTGGACAAAAATAATCTTCAGTTGAACTTACTTTTCAGCAAAGTTAGTGTATCGAGAGAAAAAAATGTCCTCAGCTGCTGCACGAAAAAAGGCCCATCCAAGCAAAAAACATCCCAAGAGAAAAATCCCACAAATGAGAACAACCGTGGAAGACACTTTCTCAGACAAAATATTTTGTTGAGCTGGAAATGACTGAGCTTACTTGGGTGGAAAGACTTATAAAAGGAAAACTGGCTGGGATCAAAGAACCATAGCTTTCCTTTTTTTTTTTCTTTTTTTTTTTTTTAATGAGCTTATTTGGGGCGGGTTGTTTGTGCTTAGCACAGTTACATCCTTCCGGGCAAATTGCTATACAAAATACATGTTAGAACAGACGACACATAGCAGGCAGAAGTATCTGTCTTCACTGGGAGTCTTACCTTCCCAGATGATGGCAGAATGTGCCTTATGGTCTCTGAGTGTAATTCTACCAAGAATGACGGTTTTTTGTAGAAGACATTTATTGATGAACATTCAGAACTACAGGAAATAGTTACATTCTCTAAAGAAATGACAAAGTAGTTAATGTTCATGTGTAAATAGATGGGCATACAAACTTTTTGGAGCAGTATATGCTTTGGATAAATCATAAGATGAATTGTAAGATCAAAGAAAGATATAAATAATACATATATTTGTTATCTGTATAGCATTTTTCCTTCCAGAGTATCTCTGATCTTTTCAATATTATCAGACTTGACTTTTGGGCAAAAGAAGAACCTTGTAACCAGAGACTCCAGAGAATGCTTACTTTCCGGGTACGCGCAGAGCCTCTATTTAAAGTCTCACACAAAAGGTTTCTATAGAAACCTGAAGGGCTCAGCCAACCAGTGCTAAAAAGTTGAACCCTGAGGCCTATACAAAACCCACAAAAGCATTTATCTATCCTAATGGCTCCTGAAGTCACTGATCTCTATCATGCTTCAGCATACCTTCTTAACATGTGATGCTATACCTTACCTTAGCACACTCTATCTTTGAAAATAAAACACTCTGATAGGTGTTAAAAACACGGCTTTAACTCGGGCCCTTAACTGATCCCAAAGCTAGTGGATTGAAAATTAACTCTGATCTCCTTTTTGGCATCTCCTAGGACATGTAATATGAGTTTTGCTTTTTTTAAGGAGCTGTTTGTCCTATATATAGTTACGTTTCAAATTGTTACTCACTAAAAGAGCAAGTATTTTTGGTTCCTTCTGAAAGTCATATTTCCATAGTGATGCCGAGCTCACAAAAATATGCAATACATCATGATAACTGAAAATTAACTCACTATCACAGACACTGCTCCCAAATACCATTTTAAACTCAGTCTGGAATATTATACTGGTGCAAAACTCAGTTTTTCCTGAATCTTATTTTAATATATATTCAGTATAAAGCATTCACTCTTCTTAATTTTCCACCTGTTCCCTGTTTCTGTTTTGGTTTGTTTCAATCAGTTATCCGAGGCTAAAATAGAGGTAATGTCTCATTTCAGCGTCCACTCCTAAACAGCAGCTTGGATGAGGCTGCACTAGGTGGGGCTTCCTCTTCCCTGTGCAGGGACACACGCTCCTAACACGGCTGCAGCACTGCACGGTCCTCCAGCAGTCCCGGCAGAAGACTTCCATCCCTAGTCTCCACAGCATGTCTTCCCATTGTGCTCGTTTTCGTACTATATAACCACTAGGGTCATCATTTCTGAGACTATTTCTCCAGTTTGTCCCCCAGAATGTTCATAAACGTTCATGTTCCGTTGGTTGTTAGGGCTATGCAGGAACCCAGAGAAGTACACATCCATTGGGTCACCAAAAACGGAAACTTTCACTGAGCAGAGGGCATATAGAATGAGAAAGATGGAAGACAACTCAACTCTATCGCTTACTTTGGGCAGTGCTCTCAGTGTGCCAGAAAGGACAGACCACATATTTCTCATATCTGTTTAGTGGGAGGTTTTTCTTGTACAGAATCTTTTTGTTTTCTCAACAATAGTCTTAGAAATGCAGATTCCTTCATTTTACTATTTCTGATATTTCATTATGGCTCAATTTCTCTTAAAACAACATTTCAAATAGAATTTCAGTCCAATAATATAGTAATATTTCCTTTCCACTACACCAAGAACCTGGGAGAATGACAGAACTCCAAAGCTCAACAGCATGCCAATGCTTAACAAAGAAGTGTCTCGCCAAGAGAAATGCAGCATTCATTTCGCTCCGAGTTTGCAGAGCTACGATAATAGGACATACCACAGATACCAATTCCAAAGACAATTATTCATACCATCTATGAACAACTTTCACAAATGTTATGGAGTTTGGGGCAAGTTTATCTTTATAAAGAATTCATGACATACCTCCTTTCAATCATCTCACATCCACCCACACTGACATTTCACAAACCAAACTTATCCATAATACCTCTCAGCGCAAGGCATTTTCTACACATTTGTTCAGGTCAACACACAAATGTTCTCACTTTCCAGCCTTAAAAAAAAAAAAAAAAAAAAAAAAAAAAAGAGAAAAGAAAAAACCACATTCTCCCACATCCTTCTACAAAAGACTACTCAAGGTCAAGATCAAGAAAAAAGGCTTTTGTGCTCCTCTTCTGTGTTCCCCTTAGTTTGTGCAATACCTTCTTTCACACAGCACATTATAAATTTCCAATCAGAACTCTGCAACTCTTGCAATTTCTTTCTCCTGGGGATAACAAGATCAGACAGAAACAAAATGACTAATATTAAACAGCTTTGTCTACTTCCCATTGAAAACTAAGGAGTTTCTGTCATAAAAATCAACTCTGAAGAATTATGTTATAGAAAAAAACCACTATCTATTCTTCACTGTACCTTACTTATGCCAAGAACTATATCATGATTTCTTCTTCTATGGTTATTAGAAATATTTGTTGAGGTACTTTACAGCACATTTTCTTCCTAAATTTTAATCACCTACTAAGTTGTCTAGACCAGGTTGTGTTTCTTTCAAAGATGTAAAACTGCTGACAGGTCCTTCTTCTAATTTGGAGGCAACGGTTGTGCTTTTCTCTTGGATGGACCTCAGCGACATACTTCACTTACAAAAAAAATGACAAGAAAAACAGAGGCTTCTTCGAGACAATACATGTCAACTGTAAGACAAACTTCTGTGTATGATACTTAATATATTTGATGAACTGCATTAAAAGTTGGAAAACTACTCATAGAAAGTAGCACGGTATTTATGCAAAGGAATGGTGCAAAATCATTAAGCGTACAGAAAATATATCTATACTCTATATGACTTAACAGGATGTAAAGGCAGAAAATGCTAACTCATGTTTACTGGCTCACCAAGACAGTTATTCTACGAATGTACTAAACGTTATTATTCTCCAATTTACAGATTTTCATTGTGGAAGTAAAGTCACTTGTTCCCAGCTTGCTAGCGTGTCATGGCACTGGCGGTATTAAAATGAATCTATTTCTGACCTCAAATAACATAAATGAACTATAACGCCTGAATGAAGTAAGGATCCACTACTGCAGTTTTAGAGAAAAGTCCTCATCAGCATCTGAATTTTATTACCGCACCACTTCATTGCCATGCAGACTCATTCATGAAAACAGTTTTCAAAAACCCACGTCAAAGGATGCTGAACAGAGTTTTCAGCAGCTTTTAGTTAATTTTTAAACTTTGTTCCTAAGTATGGAGCTGATGCCAATAAAATGGCCAGAAGAACTTTATTTTATTTTAAGAAAAAACAGTAGGTTTTATGGCAGTATTTCTCTCTGGTATGGCTGTAATGTTTCATCTTAAACTGTCAGCTTCAGGCAACTCATCTCAAGTTAAAAAAAGTTAAAAGTGCAAGCGCCAGTAAAGCTTAACTATAGGTGACACCGTCAGTTCCCTGCGCGCTACCGGATGTTACAAAGCCTGGATGGTAAATGGTGGGGGTTGTGACCTGGATGTACTTCTCCATGATTTCCACCACTTCAGAAATGTCAGACACGTGATGTGAATTTCTAGTCGCATTACCCCTTTAGTCCATAATCCTGAATAATCACTATAATCCGTTTTTAGCAACTGCAGTCATGACAGGGGATGTACATCTACTTCCTTAACTTTCTTACCAGAAATTGTTGCCAGCTCTCACAGTAAACTTCAGGAGACAAGAAAATGAGACCGAAACAAAAGAAAAACCTTTATTCAAGATTCTACAATGCCGGTATGATTTGTGACCTATTCTCACAGAGCCCTTGAACACTTGTATAATTGAGAACTTCATTAGTTCCGCTGAAGGAAATAAAGCTGCTTTATATGCATCACTGTTTTGAAGGAGTACAGTATTGTTCTAACAGCAATAAGATTTCATGGAATGCTGTTGAAAATGATGAATTATAATTTTTTAATTACATGGAATAAGAAATACCAACCCCCCCAAAAAACAATCCCCAAATCCCCCAAAAAACAAAAATGAAACTTAGCCAGACAGACTTGAACAAAATGTATTCTTTTACAACTCAAAATATATTTAAATTTAAATAAATGGATGACATTTAGATCTCAGTCAGAGAAAATACTTATATTTAGTTAAATTTTATATGTTTATTATAATATAATTATTTAATTAAAATATATATTTAGTTAGAATATGTAGTCAAATCTACTTTTTAAAATATCAGTATATGCCTTGAGGAAAGGCACTTTTATGCATTCAGAGGAGATATTGCTCACATTTCTTTGCTAAATATCAGCACAAGTACTACAGACTGCAGAATGACTGCTGCTGCTGAAAAAAGATCTCAAAAAGGGGTCATAAAGGGAACAGGCACCAGATTAGATGTAAGGACAAAATGTCCTAAAAATAACATGCCTGCATACAATATAGCTGCAACACAGAAGCAGCAGACTAGTATATTCAATGCAAATTGAGGTCCCCAAAAAGGAATACTAGTGAGCACGGATCTGACGTACTAGATAAAAGAAAGAAAAAGCAACTAAAAAGTAACAAATACCACCAATATTTTAGACTTCTCTTCTGAATATCCTACTAGGGATAGTAGTACTTCTTACTTTGCCTTATAAAGGAATGAATTATTAATGTCATTATTTTCATAATTAATAATTTTTAAATGTATTAATTTTAGAAATAATTTATTTGCTGAGCACAGGTTAGACTGAAGTTAAAAATTTCTTAATTTTTCATAACAATGGGTATAATTGAGTTAAACTGAAACTGGAACAATTTATTTAATATAAATCTTGACACTCTATGGTCAAAACATCTACCATAAAAACTAATACGCTCTTTAAAGTTCCATAAAATTGAATACTCTGATAATGTTCTGATCCTTGTAATATTCAAAAGAAGGATCCTACTGAAGACTGAAGTAGACTAGCACCAGTATTTCCATCTTGATTATCTTGGTAAAGGAGTTTAGCAGAACAGGCTTCTCAAGAGGGAATAAGGAACCCCAGCAAAGCAGGATTTCTATGGAGTCTTGCTGGAAAAAAAAGTTATCATTCCTGACAGAGGAGCAGCAGATAGAAGACTGTGACTAAGGACAAAAAATTGTAGATGTGAAAAATTAATTTTGTAATTTTCTAATAGTTCTCTAGCAAGATATCAAATAACATTTGAAAGCCTCGCTAATACAACTGTCTTAAGAGAGATCGTAGGCAAGTAGGACTATAGACAAGAATTAATGAAGGTATAAGGCTGCAGAAGAAAACGAAATAACATGCTGCATAGCGCATCTGACTTTTGATACATGAATGTAGGTGAATTGAAAAATGTTCATTTACATATGAATGTATTCTGATGAGCAAAGACAAACCATAAAAGGAAGGAGAAAGCTGAGCTCTTTTGTTCGAAGTTGATAAAGAAAACATCACACAAACACCCAGAGTAAGGAAGGCCTTGGCGGTTGTTTTAATTTCTAGGACTCAGCAGGCCATAAAAGTCAAGAAACTGGTCTCATCTTGGGCTATGGCCCCTCACTTGAGGACGGGTACAGCTTCAGCAGTAATAAAATTACTTTCTGCAGGTGCTCGGATCCATCCCAATAAGACGTTCTCCCATGTCTTGCTGCAATGTGCAACAACCAAATCCCATTTTACGGGCAACGGACAGGACGGTGAGCAGACCACTGCCCCTGAACACTGCTGGCACAGAAGCCTTTCCTAAACTTTTTGCAGAGCCATCAATTTACTAGCAGTCCAGCCAATCATTTACCCAGTACAGGTCTTGCAAAGCATCTAAGTTTTCACAAAGCTAATTTTTGCAAAATTAACCTCTTCAGAACAATGTAATATCACACATACACTAGGAATAACTACTTCCAAACAGAATAATTAACATTCTACATGTGAACTTCTGGATATTAGAGAAAGATTAGCATTCAAATAAATAAAATAAGCAAGGTTTGGGTTATTTTGTTCTTCTGTTCCCCCAAGAAAGGAGTCTCAAGCTTTTCTATCCTAGAGCTTTTGCTTCTCTTTGTTCAGAGAGCCAAGTGTCAGACTGTGCATCTTTGGGCTAATACGTAATTTTCACTAGCCAGCTAATTTACTCCTTCCCTTTTTTCTTTTTTTTTTTTTTTTTTTTGTGGTCAGTATTTTAGACCTGAAAAATTAATCTTACAATTTGTTAACTATCCTCTAACAAGAGATCAAATAATAGTTGAAACCAGTACTAATAAGACTGCTTCAGGACACAGATTTCAGGAGGGTAGGACCCGACTCTTATGGTGCACACTACGTACGGTGGGGTGCCTGTGCGTAGAAAGCTGTAAGAAAACTTTCAGCTCTGGACTCAGGAGGACATATCCTCAGAGTATCTTCCCTCTCTTTTCCTTTCTGACCAACAGTTGCGTAATCTCTTTTGCCAGCCGGCTGACATGTTTCAGTCACGTTGCTGTTCATGAACAAGGAATCCTTTTGTAACAAAGATACCAAGTTAATCGACTAGGTAAATTTACTTCCAGTTATGAACGACATAGCTGTGTCACACCTATTCTTTGGGTGCTGATATCTCTCATAGGTCTAATTAATGCACTTCTATTGAACAAGCAATAGGAGACCAAAATTATTCCAAAATAGTTCTAAAAATGTGTTATGAACTGCACATCCTAGTACCAAGCAAGGAAAGTAGAAAGCAGAAAGAGACCACACAGGCAGGAAATATAGTGCAGCTTTCCAGTTTTCTCATGTGACTTTAGCCCATTATGCAGGTAAAAACCTATAAGTGATGTCTATAAAATTCGTATTATAATAATAAAAAAAATCTTGACTTTTAGGATGAGACAGCAGGGAATGCACTATGATAAGAAGTCCGAAGGTGAACTGGGTGGTACATTAAGCCACCAAAATGGAATTTTACAATGGAAAATGACATGGTCCCCAGCTACTCCTTTCAAGTATTGATGGCAACATCTTCTAGAAGCAATTGAATATTTCAAATTAGAAGAAAATTATTAATGTATTAAACTTACATTGCAAGAAAGACTAAATAGTCTGTCAGTGAATAATACATACTGCATACAGACCTACACAAATGAATAACGAATATCTTGAATTTGATGCTCTACTAGCAATTAATTTTCTGCCTGATCCTTTAGAATTTACGTACATAATATTCCATTCTCCTGACACTTGCTAAACAGAATCGCTCACAAGTGAAAACTGTTGTCCTCATGCTCCTCTAAGAAGCTGCATTCACTATACGTCTGCACCAGTCTGTTCTTCACGGTTTCCTGCAGCTGACAGAGCATATCCTCCAACGGCATCATGAAAGAAGGTTGAACCAGCAGAGGTTTGCTAACCTGTACAAGCTGAGGTGCTAGTCTTTCCCTTTACTAGAATACATTATAACTAGATAGCTATGAAAATATTACTACTTTGGCATATGACTTCAACCTATATTTGTGGAAAGTGAGTTCGTAAACTAAGCTGTATTTGACCAAATTTTAAGGAAGTTGTTGAAAGAACTCTTGATCCTAAAAACATCAAAGGCTCAACAACGCCCTCTAAGTCAGCAATGCTCTTCAAGGAAATGATAAATAAGGTATTAAGAGGCCTTAAATTTCATTCCAGATAAAAATATTCTCCCTTAGCTAGTAAGTCTCAGTAGATGACGTAGGTGCATGAACTTCAGTCAGACTTTTTTCTATTATTGATGAGCATCAGCTATAATGCAACTACTGCCCTTGGTTCATGGAGGTATATTACTGATTGTTGGCATTACGACACTAGCAGTTGAAAATACCTCAGAGAATGGGAAACATAATCAGCATGTCTAGACAAAACAGGTAAAATTAATTCACGGACTCAATATCATTGCTTTCCAATGAAGCCTTGTAGGAGATACTGTGTACGGCCATGTCCAAATGGCATATTAGGCAAAGAGACAGCATTTGAGTTTCCAAGGACATGAATTATTTGACTATTAAATCATTTCCAGCAGTCTCAACAGCAACATTATTTTCCAAACTGTTCTGCATCAGATTTGCCTCAGGAAAGATAAAAGGCTAGCTTAAATCCTGATGTGTGACTGCCACTGCTCCCTTCACATTTTTTTAACTTTATCGACATTCGATAAACCTACTCTCTTTAAGGCCAACACCTTCTTTTTACCATTCCACTTTACAGTCTACTTTTGGAGTTCTCCCTCCTCTAGAAAAGAGGAAGAATAATAGTTAGAGCCAGGATTGAAAACCTTTTTAAACAGGTTGAATTGCCTGCTGTCAAACCTTAAATTTGCCCTTTTATATGTCCTGGGTTAACTCCTCCTAAACTTTTTGTAGATCAGACTCACCATCCTCTTTCAGGCCATTCTGCTTTAACAATCACATAGGGTTCTGGTTACAGAATTTTATATATATACAGATATTATAATGAGAAACTCCATCATGCATCTTACTAGTACAAGATTCTCTCTTCCTTTATAAAACTCTTGTCTATCTTGAGATGGACACTAACCAACAGACAATATCTGTGAAGCAAGCAAAACAATAGAGACACGACCTATGAATGTATTTTGAAGGTATCTTGTTATGTCCGTAAAATAGTTAGGGGAAAAATAAAATTTGCTATTCAAATTACAATTTACACACCGTTCATAATTCTGGTATCAGCTGATATAAGTGGTCTGACTCTCCTCTTGAACTATTTCAAAACAGAAATGGAAGCATTTTATGCATGGTTTTGAACTTGGTTTGGAGGGAGAATCAGGTCCATAATTTTGGACTGTAAAGCATTAGTATATGTTTATATACAACACTTGCTGAAGATGGCCAAGTACCAGGATCAAGACATTTGCCCCCAAGCAAAGACTTAAAAATATACTTTGTTTTAGGGAGTGAAAACAATTTTGACTGAGAGCAAAGGATATCATTATGTATGCCAACTTAAGTGTCAGTGTTTGCAAAAGCAGGCCTTCTATTTGCTAAATATCTACTCATGTTTGGTTTAGTCTCTCTGAAAATAAGAAGGAAATCAATTCCATATCATATTAGCACTGGCTGAATTTTAAGTATGAGATTCTCAAAGATAACGTCTTACCTAGAATATTCCATGCATTTATCCATCATTAACAACTTTACCAGAGCAAGGAAACACAAGAATTGATAGAATAATTAAGAGAAAGCTGAAACCAAAATGATCTTGGCTTAGTTTGCTCAACAGAATGAAAGCTTTCAGAAGAGTGAGAAGCAAAGGAGATAAATTTGTTCCCTAGAGAACAGAAAGCAGTCAGGAGAAAGGCTATGTGAAAGGTCAACATGTCAACAGAACAAGTACATGTGAGCTGTCCATAAATAAGTTTAAATGAAGCCTCCAATGCATCAAAGGAGTGAAGGTCTAGAAAAGATCCTCAGGAGGAGAAAAAATTTTTTTAAGATAGGGTTTCATTAACTTGATGGAGCCAGATGACGTAAGCATCTACAATAAGAAAGATTTGGATTTATGTCCCAGATCTTTCATAATACTGTGTTCCAGTTCTGGCTTTGGCTTCACAGTTCCTTCCCTTTGTCCATCTCATGCAGGTTATCTTTGTTTAGGCGAGAAGCTAGTGTCTGACACAAAGATCTTTCATTACAACACGGATACAGAATCAAAGCTTGGATTTAAATAAACTAAAGTCAAGCTGTGACAGATGTGATTCAGGAAA
>NW_010562677.1:60282-79234 GCF_000687285.1 Phaethon lepturus
CAGACCGACAATAGATTGTAGGGTTTCATCATTTCCGCTCATTTAGGTGGTGAAAGTGGGAAGAATGAATAGACAGTGAAGCTTCCTTTTACGCCTGCTTCTGTTTAGCTATATTTTCACCTCCCATCAGGGAAGAACAGAACGGTGAAGATCCCCGGCCATTAGCTCCCTGAGTTATGGAATCTAAGTTCTATTTCTTTTGGGATCCTCTATGTCCAAGGATAGGACGGAGATTACTTCTATCTCCGGGAATGTCAAATATGAGATCGCAATGCCAAAAATTTTTTACATAAGGTACATCATACTGCTATCTGCACAGGATGAATTCAAGCAATTTATTCTCTACAATTTCATCTAAGTTTATTTTGAAAACATTGGCATGATAGGGAAGTAAGCAAACCTTGTGAAGCACATCCAAACCTACCAAAATGAAATGTTTCCAGAGACAGACAAAAAAGAATCTTTTGATAGAAATAGAAGGCTAAGAAAGAAACCTTTACGATGCTCTATACATAAAACAATGAATTGTTTTTGCTGTACTTTCCCAACATTTCCTCTTCAGTTGCATTCAGCTTACTGCCTGATCAACAAGTACAAATCTGCTTGCCATAATGAAAGCTATTAGGGCAAAAGACTAAAGCTTAGGTAGGGCTTACTCAGTTCACCAGAATTGCTCATCATAGAGAATACATCCCCGCTTAACCCAGCACCAGTGATCCCTTGTTTGTAAAAGCTCGTGATTCAGACGTTGAAAAGAACAACTGCCTTTTTCCTACAGCGAGATGAGAAACATTCTCGATGCAAAGAGCAATCAGTATCGTGAAGTATTGACAGAATGAGAGGAAAAATAAGATGTGTGGTGTTCTACAACTCTGATGATGTGAACTAAATTTCTTTGTTTTTTTTGGGGGGGGGGGGGGTTGGTTTTTTGGGGTTGGTTTTTTTTTGTGATACTGGGAGATTGATAGGGGAAAATCGTCTTCCATCTGAAAAATCCAGTTTATGCCCTTACAGTGGAATTACTGGGTGGAAATAACTACAATTAGTGCAAAACTAAGACATTTATAATACTAACTCATAAACATAATGGCATTTAAAAGATAGATGTAACTGGAAGGAGAGGGGGGAAAAAGAAAAAATGAGGAAGGTTTCTCTTAGAATTGATAAAATATTCAACCCCCAAATACACAGTTCAATATATTTGAACAGAATATTTAACCTCCAACCCTTCCCACACCTCCCCAGGTAAATATTTTGCTCCACATCAAAGTTTGGGAAATTGCTATGCACTTAAAATGGAAGGAGGCCTTTCTGCATTATTTCTAGGCCTTACATTAGATTCTGAGAGTTTTAATAACTCGGCTAAATCTTATTTATCTTAAGACAAGACAACAATTCTCCCATCTATCACCAAATGGAAAGAATATTTCCCAGGGGATATAGAGCCCCAAAAGATAAGCATCAAAACTACATTTCCATAATAAATACCTACATAAATAAATTTTCTCTCTTTTTGAAGTTGTGTAGGGCAATACAAACATGAACGAGTGTAGGTGGCTTACTTTGGTTTTGGGATACAAAATTGAACTTTGAAAATATGAAAAAATTTAATGAGTTCAATTTCACCTTTATTACGAGTGCTTCTATAGATGGCCAGAACAGGTGGTTAACCATTTAATATTATTTTTCATACATTTATGTTTGAAATGCAGTGGTTTATGCTTTTAAATTTTCTTTTATTACAATGAAAGTGACTTAAAATTACAAGTGTAGGAGGCATAAAAAAATCTACCCTACCCAATGTCAAAAAGAATATCAAATTATTGATCGGTAGACAGGAGGAAATTAAATATGGGATCCCCTTCTCATTTAAAAGAAAATAACTGCAACAACTCTGCAAAAGTTCACAGAAGAAATAGATTAAAAATGTAGGCATAAAATCAACTACTGTCTTGAATGTATCTTCTGCAGGAGTTTTATTTACAGAACACCCCAAATACAAGGACTTAGCAGAAAAGTATAGCCTTAACTTTCTTTGCTGACCTTAACTTTTGTGCGTACACAGCCACACAGACATTTCATAGTTGAGAGACAAAATTATTACTTTATCTCCTAAAACAGAGTTGTTTTCAGTGACATATCATCTTAATATATTCTGTTTCTGGAAGTTTTTTTTCTTCTTTTTGGATTTCTTGTATTTTATCAGAAGTCAGTCTAATAGATGGGAAAAAAAACCCCAATCAATACTTTTTCCATTGAGAGTTACAAAATCATTTTTGCAACTCTGAGGCCTGAGTTGTATTAATCTGGCACATTTTATCTCCATTAAATATTTATGAAGGGTCAATCCAAACTCGTCACTTAACTATAAACTATTTGTGTCTGTGTAATTGTATCTTTACCTGCATTCAGTGTCATTCCACATACAGCTTGGTCTCTAAAGAAAACAGAGGATAATATTACAGAGACAAGTGCCTTACTGATGTCCTAGTATCAAAAAATTCAGAGATAGAGACTTGAGAAATAATCACAAAAACTAGCTTTAGCTCAAGTCATCTAACTTCAGTACTCTCCATGTACCAGTCTCTGCCAGAAAGCAGAATTCTCTCTCCTTTCATTGACAGTAGATGGAACCAGAGATGACCATCACTTAGCTAAAGTTTTCATTTCTAAATATTTACTGTGTCTGTATGATTTAGGCAAGTGGCAACAGTACCATGGAGACAGATCACCATGCTCCCAGAACATAGGCTCAGGTATTCAGTTCATTACTAAAACACACTACAGCCTGGGTTCTAAGATCTACATAAAATTCTGTTTTCTTAGATTTCAGTCATTTCCATCGAGTTCTTAATTCTTGTGCTTACACATTGTCAAACCAAACACTGTAACTAGCATACTACTTGATAATTTGAGAGAAAAACAAACAAACAAAAAAGAGCCTTAAAAGGATTGTGGATATTCAGACAACAAAAGCTTGAACACCGAATCTTAAAAGACATGGAAAAACCCTGTTTGGAAGGGACATTGGCAGTTCATCTAGTCCAACCTTCTGCTCAGAGCAGGGTCAGCCATATGATTAAAGACTGTTGCTCCATACTTGAAACAGTCGAGTCCTGAAAAATCTCTAAAGATGGAGAACACACAATTCCTCTGGACAACCAGTTCCACTGTTCCAATGCCCTAAGGTGAAAAAGACTTTCCTTGAATCAAAGTTGGAACCTCTCATGTTTCAATTTATATCTGTTGTCTCCTGTCCTCCTAGAGCATGCACATCTTCCCTCATGCTGGACTATATAGAAGTATGAGGAGGAGACTGTTTTCCAGCACTGACACAATAGTTGTACTGAAGTGAAATATTTCAAGTGAAAGTACAGAAAATATTGTTTTATTTTAAGTTGAAGATTCTTACGAGTAGTTTCAAAAGAGTTCATTTAATAAAAATATTATAAAATTTAAACAACCCATTGTTCTCTGTTCACTATTTTCATTCCCACCTCTCATATAAGTTTTTCCAGCCTTACAACCCTCTCACTGAAAGAAATGAAAAAAAAAAAAGGGAAAAGAAGAAAAATTAGAAATAAAAATAAATCAAAATATCTCAAAAGTTTAGGATTTCCATTTGAAAAATTGAAATACAACTTCAGAACATTTTTTGTATCTTCGATATTTTTCAACATCAGTATAGCTCAAACTTTTCATTACTACTAAATTTATCGAGAAGAAAAAGGTGTAAGTTCCATGAACATATTAACAGAGCCTCTGTCTTATCCAAGAAATTTCTTGCATCTGCAAAGTTGTTTGGAACTCAGAATACTTGCTCATTTATTTGGTCAAAAGTACTAGGAAAAAAACTCTTGTAGTTCTCCTACCCACCTTGATTGCTGGCAAAGAAAATCAAAACACAAATTCACAAAATATAAGAAATAATTTGAATATAAGACACTGCATCAGTGTTGGATCTGTTAACTATGACAGATATTTGGACAGAATATTTTATTAGTTGAACAGATTTATCATGGAATAATTTCTAGACAAAGGCTAACGTTTTCAAATGTCAGTACCCAAAAATCGATCTCCAGGCACACGACTAAACAAGGCATAATATTCAACTGTGCATCTGTGTAATTTTAACTTTCCAGTGAAAATCTCATGATTCCCAAGCCAGATTATCTTCATATTGTATGTATGTGTAGTGCCAAGGATTGAGAGGCTTCAGGTTTTTGAGAGGAAGGGTTCCAAGAGAACCCTCCTTCTCCAGATAAATTCCCTGCTTGACCATAGGTATTAAGTCAACTAGCTTCGTACCAGTTTACATCCTTCTGTGCTTCACAAGGGAGGAGACAATAAATGGTTGAGAATTGATGAGAAATAAATATATTAAAGACACGATCAGAAAGTTAGGTTTTATGGATGGTGGGTGACATATTAAGGAAAGCAGGCTTGGCATATATGCAAAAAATTCATTTGTTTCAAACCATCTTTTCTTATGCAAAGTGCTAAGGATAAAAGAAAGTTTGTTCTGCCTTACTTCTACAGAAAGTAGACATTCTAATTTTTCTATTTTGTTTCCATCCATGCGGATTCAGGTAGTATTAGAAATATCAGAGTTGGAAGTGATGGTCTTGATTTTTATATTAAATTGTTTTACGAATGTACAATGATGTTTTGAACAACATTAGAACACATTTTAGCAGACACACACAAGTCTCTCCTTTTGCAAACGGGAACTAGAGATATTAAATGCACATCACAAATTTAGAAGTAAGCGGCTGGCTGACAAATCTTTCCTCTGCTGATTCTTGTCTTGTTAGTTTTTTGTAAGTCTCCCAAGAGTTTCTTTAGCTGCACCATGTGATATTTCACTACCGCTATTTTCTACTCTTGCAGTAAAACCTAGTATTTCATGGTAAACAAATAGTGTTAACACTTGTGATGCTTAATGTTTTGTCAGTTTGCTCAGCAAGTGTGAAGAAAATGCAAACACTTCCAAGCCTTTTTTCATGCTGTCAGACTTCACTAAGTGAAGGAGATCTCCCAAATGGATGGTCTTGTATGCTGCATTTAGATCATTTGCTGAAAAATTAAGAGTTGAAACTCTCACGATTCTTAAAACAGGCAATACCTGCTCAGTAAAACCTTTTTTTTCCACCTGGAGCAAGTAAACATTTTTCTTCACAAGAAGCTTGTAGGCTATGGACATATTCCTTAGCTACAGCAGGCTTGCTTCCCAGAATGGCTTGCCTTCCTTGCATTTATGTGAATGGCTTCCTAAATATTCCTGTGCATAATTTCCTATATACATGCTTTATTTTATATTTTGATATAAAAATCTGGACTTTATCTACACAAGCAGATAGGCTTTTCAAAACCTAAATTTTTCATCAATATTTATTTCACTGCTTCATATAATTAGTCCTTTTTCAGGAGGAGAGTGAAAAATTATATCAGAATTAAATGTTTTGCAAAATATGGATTTTTTTCTTTCATTGGTTCTATTCATACATCACTCTTCAAACAAGAGCTAGCTGTGTCAGATAAATCATTAATAACAGATACATTACGCAATTGCAATAACTTATATTAATTTTAACAAATGTGGGTAACCTTAGTAAAAGTTGATATGTACAATTCCTACTCTGCAGACTGACACAACTTTAGGGGTTTATATAAAGCACTCAAACAACTAAGCCTGAAGCTTACTGTCTCTTTGATTTCAAAGGGTGTTTGAGATGCATTAAAACCTAGAAAACATAAAGTTCAATGTATTTAACAGGTATCTAGTGCTTTTTGACAAGGCCTATGATATTCATGCTGGCCTCTAGCTGCTAATCCAGAAGGTTACGGGTTTCCATAAATCATATCTGCAAGCCCCATGAAGCTGTCTCAGATACTCCATTGCATCTCAAATGGCACGAGATGGTTATTTTTAAGCAACTGAATGAAGCCAATAATAATGATCTGATACATTTCCTATCTTCTAACTAATTTCAAGCTGTAAATGAGATGCAAGGTACCGTGTTGCTCTATTTAGTGTGATAGGCAAAAGGAATGGTCGTCCTTGGGGTTGTCCACCTGTGAAGGGCTGAGTGTAGTGTTTGGGCCTGGGTGGGGGGTGGTTGGTTGGTCTTTTTTTAAAGTTTGTCTGTTTGGTTTTTTGGATTTTTTTTAACAATTCTTCACATATTGCGCTGGTGTAATCCAGTCAAAAGTATTGTAGATGCAGTCAGAATTGTACTAAAAAAAGTACATATACAATCCTCTTCCCTGAACTGATCTGAAAATTTTCACCAAAAGTCTACAACATCCTTGATAATGCTATGCTGATATTCAGGACAGCATAATCAGGACAATGGGCCAATTGTTACTGCATATTTATATCAGGAGCAAGAGATGGGGCTTAAAATCCTATATGATTCATTCTTGTTTGGCTAGCTATTGATTTTCTTACAAATACCTTAAATTAAAACATTTCAACAGTCTGTCTTCTATTTTAGCTATAGGTTAACATGGTTTACGTTTCAGATTACGAGATGAATTCACAGCACATCACAAATGTTCTAATATTTTATCTTACGACAGATAAAAGCAGTCTTGGAGGTGATGAGCAGCAGAGTGCCGGAGGGGACACCTGCCAGCAGGAAGAGAGGGTGGAGAGGTAAATAAGTTCTTGTTGGTATCAGTTAGCAGCTAAACATTTTTCTGTCAGTGCAGAACAGGCAAAAGGTACGAAGAAAGTGAGGTAAAAAAAGATGTCTCCATAAACCACTTAATCTTACATAGGATGTAACAGGGACATGACTAGAAAATTAAAAACCTTTGCTTAGGAACCACCTAAACCTGGATGCAGGATTTATTACCTACATTACATCTATGATACAGATTATTTTGATAAAAAATTTCAATATCTCCTTTGCTGTTTTGAACCATAGAGTAATGCAGATTTTATCACATGCCTATTAATCTAAAAACCAGAAATGAAGGGCATCTGGAATTTTAGTTCATATTTGAGTGCATCAGCCAGGAATCATTTCCTGGCAAATGGGAACAGCTTTAGCAAATATACTCTGTTTAGCTCTGATTGGACATTTTTTGAATGTAGCAAAACAAACTTAAGACTGACCCGTGAGGTTTAAAGAAAAATCTCTCATTCTAGAAATTTTCTTTTAAAACTTTCCACCCATCACCATGAATGTTTTATATATGACTATGTTTTACACATAAATTTACTTCTGGTTAAAGTTCTATATATCTGCATCATGAGAAATTAGTTCCACCAGACTAAATACAACAAACATGGTCCCTGCAGGACAGGGAGAGAAATGAAAAAAACATCCAAGAGGAGTAACAAATCAATGTTAGCTAAAACATTGGACAAAAACAGGTAATTGCAACACGTTCCAGAAAAAAAACACTATCATTAACTCTGGTTAAAAAGTCTCAATTACTTAGGGACACAAAGAATTTTATAATTACTTGAACTATGTAATAAACTGTCCCTAGTAACCTCATTGACTTAACAGAAACTAACCCAACAGTATAAAAATATAGAAAATACACAAGAGTATCAAAATCAAGCCTCCAAATTGCAAAGTATCTGAGGTCAGCACTAATTCAACCTTGGCTGAGGTCTCAGAACACTACTGTGACTTAGTGATAAATTTCTTCTCCTGAAGGAACTAATTCCAAAGCCAAGAACCCGCTGCCATTCCTACAACTCTAGTATGTGCTTCAGGCACATACTAGAATAACCTGGTGGGGAGAGGGAAATAAAAAATATCTATAACAATGCACTTCCAGGCCATTTACCCAGGTTTATAGCAACTAATCTGGAAGCAGACTAGTAACCCCTGCAGGATTTAGTACACAGAGAGCATTCAGCAGCCTCTGATGCCACCCAAAGTTTCCAAACATATTAATTTATTCAAAGATAGAAAATATTGTAGGGGAAAAAAAATATACTCCATTTCTACTCAATTTCTTGTAATTAAAATACTTCTTTTCACATTAATAATGAATTGCTACAACAGGAGTTGCCCAGCTGTGTCAGACATCTTGTTATGTAGAATATTTTTAAAACAAAGACTACAAGTTTTTACATGAGAAACAACAAAACAAATTAATGCACAAGCAAATTTAATTTCTTGTTTCCTGCTGGGCTTTTGGTTTGTATGTTTTTGTTATGCTTTAAAAATGATTTTTAAACAGACTTGGACATCCCTTTACATAACATTGTCAATTTGAACCAGATTTATTTGTCCAATGAAGTATGTTTTATCAGAACATTCATTAGCCTTTTTGAACATAGTGGAGTCAAGGATCAGAAAGCAATTTTCCTTCTTTCCTGTTCTCAAAAGTATGATTTTTTTTTTTTTTTTTTTTTTTTTGGTGAGGTTAAGCAGTGCTTTTTCAAATTCCCTGTGCTTGATGTGTCATCTGTCGATGAGTCAAGCCCGTTATGCCGGAACTCTGAATACAAGAATGGTCCCTCACTTTGAAAACTTTTTAAAGGAATGCTTTATTGTTTCTATAGGGGAATTTGAAACGTGCTTTCCTTTTATTTGTAGATGTCATGGCTCTACCCATTGATACAAGGTGTTGACTTTGTATACAGATTCTTCAAATAGTCATACTTCCACCATATCTGCATTGAATAACTAGTTCTGTTTTGAAAGACTTAAGCCACTACCATCAACATGAACAGACTGGAATTTCTTTGCATTTTTAGAACATCTGCTCTACATGTCACTATGTAATATATCTATGTATTTACTATAAAAGAAATTAAGGTGTTACTTTGCTGCCAAAAATTTAAGCATATACAGGACATTACTATATTTGACACACTGCAGATGGAGTGCTTTAAAAAGGACAGTTTAGCCTTTGTAGCCACATATAATGGATGCATATCCATCCTCTAGATAAAGACAACTCTATGAAGTAAATGTTTAGTCTGTCCTTCTGCTTTTCACTGAATTTTACTTCTAACAGCTGCTTTCTAGTTCGCATAAAAATACTACTGATAATTGAGGGAAAAGCTTTGCATCTAAAACTTCAGTCATGTTTTTCTCACTGCCCAGCTTATCCCCTTCCTTAATTTAAGGAAGTTCAAATTCACAGATACAAAATCCCAGGAAAATATTCTGATCAGACAATGATAGGCTGGGTAGGGTTACCCTTTATGACTCTTACTATGAAACTGTGTCATTATGTAAAGTAGCACCTATTATTCACAGGGAGAGAAGAAAAAAACAGGAGGGAGACCCTTCATAGAGGTGACAACTTTTAGCTACTCTAAAAGCTCTTACGTCCTTTATCTTGCTTACTGAAGAAAATTGGAAAGCTTATGGAAAATGCTCAAGCATTGGCATGGATTAGGAGACTTTGATAGGATAGGGGGGCAGGAGGAGAAGATTTATCAGTCTCCCCAAATATCCGTTTCATTTCTACATGTGAGGCAGCAGTGAAAATGAGGTACTTTTATTTTTGCCTGATCCATCTTTTAATTTCTCAAACTCTGCCTCTTCCCAATGAACAGACTTTGTGGGACATTTTTGTTCTTGGGATACTCCAATTGCAAAAGGAAATGCTGGTCCCATTTAAACTTTATGTTATTACTTGTAATTACCCTGTTAAGCTAAATTGTCAATTAAAAAACACATCCATTTTGTATCATCTGAAAAGTTTAATTCAAGAGATAGTCCATAATAGTTAAAATATCTAACTCAAAGTTTCAGAATATATATATATATATGTAGCCAGCACTGTACAGTATTTTACAGTAAGTAAATACCTCTGTGACAACTATGTGGAGGGGAATTTGTAAAAATGAAAGGACAATATTCACAGAATCACAAAATGATTAAAGTTGGAAAAGACCTTCAAGATCATCAAGTCCAGCCACTCCTCCCCAAGCCTGTAGCGTTGCATGGGGTTGTTGTGACCCAAGTGCAGGACCCAGCACTTGGCCTTGTTGAACCTCATACAGTTGGCCTCAGCCCATCGATCCAGCCTGTCCAGATCCCTCTGCAGAGCCCTCCTACCTTCCAGCAGATCAACACTCCCACCCAACTTGGCTTTGTCTGCAAACTTACTGAGGGAGCACTTGATCCCCTCATCCAGGTCATCCATAAAGATATTGAACAAGACCGGCCCCAGAACTGAGCCCTGGGGAACACCGCTTGTGACCGGCCGCCAGCCGGATTTAACTCTGTTCACCACAACTGTCTAGGCTCAGCCGTCCAGCCAGTTTTTCACCCAGTGAAGAGTATGCATATCTCAGCATGGAGATTCTCTTGTGCTCCTTTACTTCCAGAGCTACATATAAGAGCCAAAGAAGAATCAGTTTTAAACATTCCTTTCCTAAAAGCTTTTTCTGCAGTGTTAAGGTTCACATATTGTATCCTGTACACAGAAAGTGAAGGTATATCAGTGCTTCAGCACAGGTTAGAAAAATCCTTCTGAGGCAAGTCTCTGACCATTCCCCTTTTACTGTGCTTTGGTTCTCACCATGGAGTGGTCTCACGGACCATAAGCTGGTTTCTGTCTGGAAGATTCTCTGCAGGAGCTCACTTACCATGCTCTAGCTGCAGAGGGACAGGCAGCCGCCCGTGGGACCTGACTAGAGCTAGGCTGAAGACAAACCACTCCAACACGGGCATAATGGGGATGTCGGGTCGTCGGCACCAGCTGTTTTACTCTGCAGGGCCATTCCTATTTACCCACCTGCTAACCTAGCAGTAGCTCAACTGCCTGCCAACTGTTTGTTAAGCACCATGACTAGCATTTCTTGCGTATGCTCATTCTTTCTTTTTGTCTCTGTCTCACAAAAATGGGCAAAGAGTTTGCTGCTAAATAGCACAAGACATTCTTTCTCTTCAGTGCCTCAGCAATCTGTCTCTGTGGTCTTCCCAGCCTTTATGAGCCCAAGGATTTGGAAAATAAAACTATCAACTAAACCCAGCTAAATCATATTGCACAGAACAGAGCAGAGACAGAACTCTGGATGGCCCTCACCATTCAGAAACACAGTACCGTGCTTATACCACTGCTATGTAGAAAAATAAATGCTTCTCTCAACCGACAATTTTTTACTTTCATTTTTCTTTCAATAAATAATACTGAGTTAGTGTAGATGCTTTGTAAGATGAAGAATGAAGCAAAATTAAGTGGTATTGAAGATCAAAACATCACTTTAACTAAGCAGCAGGACATTTAGATCCTTGCTGAAAGCTTATCTGAACTACTGGAAGCTCCTTGACTTTGCAAAATCATGCAATACATTTTAAAGCAGGTCAAATATTAGGCACTTCACCTGCCAGGAATTTCCCACCAGCAAAAAGAGAGGACTGGGAGGAAAAAAGCTCTTCCAACCTTTCAGATGCTAGGAAATGATGCTGCTGCTACAGTCAGGTGACAGTCAGTGGTATTAGATTTTTTTAATCTAATTTTTCCTTCTATCAAATTTGATTATATATCATTAATGTTTTTTAATACAACTAGCTTCTGTTCTTTTTTTTAAGCTATAATTGTGTCTATGTTAAGAAGTATTCTGAAAATGCTGTTTTATGTACGCCCATGAAAATCATTATGGACAATTACGTGTGTAGAATATTTAATTGCATGTATGCGCACAGATAATTTCCACCATTTGCATGTACACTCTAAGTGTTTGCAAGAACAATCATAATATTTGCACATAATATATTAGCTGGACAATTACACAAATATATTTGTATTTTAAATGAGTCCCTCTTTTTCTTAACATTCTGTGTAATGTTTGATCAACTCATTAAGAAACATGAAGATTAAAATTCAGGAGTGTCTGGATGCATGCCTGTAACACTTAATTAGTGACTGCTGAAAAAATGATCTGAGAATTATCATACCGCATCATGGCAAAGATCTGCACAGCAATAAATCATTCTGCACAGTCTTTTAATCTGATTCACTCTCTTTGGTAAACAGGTGAAGTAAAATACAGTATTATGCATTATGTCAGGTTTAATTTTAAAGTTTTATTTACAAATGGTACAAGTTATATAAAGAAAGGAATAAGTGTCATAGTAGGAAGGTGTATTATTACAGATTTTTCTTTTTACAACCATGCTGTAATGGCTTCAGTGTATGTTAACTATTTAAACATGTATACCATACGTTAAAAAAATTGACAGAGCAGCAGGGGATAAAAATGCAGCACTTTGGGTATAAAGATTTCAGATACAATAGAGGGCACGAAAGCAAAGTAACTAAGTGTGAATCATCCTACTAAGACGCTGAAAATATTCAAAGGGTTAAGGATGGCAAATCACATTTCGTTGCTATGTGCAGCAAGGATAAAAATCTACTGGAACCCCCTTTAATAGGTGAAAGGTGGTCTGAGCCAAAACGCACATACTGACGTCCAACCCTTCCCCAGAGAATCAATGATGTTTTTTTGTGTGTGATCAATGTAATATTCCACAGCTAAATTTAGGGACTCTGCATCCTATGAAAATGGCACCTCTCTATGACTAATTAACAATAAAAAATTGCGGTTATCTACAGGTTTAATTATTTAATCTCCAAGGTTTTGATTAACATAAATCTTTTTAGTAGGGACAAAAGAGTATATGGGGAAAAAAGCATTTCTGATGTTCTTTATTCAGAAGGGATTCTGTAATTTTCCCTAGTCAGCTTGTAAGATTACACCATCTTTGCTGTTAATTCCCCTAACCCAAGCAACATACAGTGTGAGACAGACTGCTAATAAAACTGTTTCACTGTGTCTCTGTATTATTTGGCTAAATCATAAACTGCCTACATAATTTCTCCTTTTTATTTTGGAATGGTATAGGCTTTTAGGAGTGCAGAGATCATAAGATTCAGTGTTTGATTTTGATGTGTTAGAAGAAAGCTGAAAAGTTAAAAACAGATACCGTCAGCCACAGTGACGGTAACTGGTTTCAGGCATATTTTATAAAGCAAACAAATCTTTACACCCAGGTCCACTCTCTTTTCGGTACTGGCACTGCATCTGCGTGTTTACAAGCCATGGGGTGATACATGTTGCTTCCGCCAAAGTCAGAGGGAGTTTTGTCTGATACCAGTGGGGCCAGATTTCACTTTTAATAATTCATTTGTCACACAGGCTGAAGTAATTGCAGTGATACTGTGGGTGGATATTGTGTAAAGGATGAAAAATTGGAAAGAGACACTCTCACCATAGAAACTCCTCCAGGAGCCAGCACCATTGTAAGCCCTGTTTTCTCCAAGCACTCTGAAGATTCTTGCTTATATGCTATTGCTCTTCCCCAAAGCATAACAAAAATCATTTCAATGAAGATTTAAAGGAAGAAACAGACCTGAAACTCAGGGAATAAGAGTTCAGTTCTCAGCTCTGACACCAGCTTGCTCTAAAACCATAAGCAAACCCTTTATGGCTCAATTTAGAAATGTTAGTAAGAGAAATTAGCACATGACAAGATTTTTGAGAGTCTTGAAATTCATATGACAGTGAGAAAAACCCATGCAAGCCTGCTTTTGGAAATATACTCTGACTCTTTCTCTTTTTTCCCCCTTAACCTTATCCCCTATTTGCAAAATGGAAAAATGGAGGTACACTATGAAAATGAATATTTTAATATCAAGTATCATTCTTAGTACTGTGGATATTTAATCTATTTCTGCAGGACTTACCTTTATCAAGCAGAAGTTCATTAGGGATAAACTTCATATGATGTAGGCATTACTTTGAAATAGTTTTTATATTAAGCCTATATTCAAATGCATTTTTGCGGGAAGTAGCCTATGCTAACAAATAAAACAAATTTTCAAGTACCAATATGCAGGAAAAATAATGACATATTATTCAAATACCTCTAGAAAAGTTCTATTTGTATGATTTCAGGGTGCCCTTGTGATTTAGGCAAGTCATCTCCTCGGGCAGAGAAGTTGCATTGCATTATCATTAAACCATGAAGAGAGATACATCAGTCAACAAAAGTCAGGCTTAAAGTTGTCACTATTGGTAAGTTTACCACACACAGACAACTCAGTTAGAAAGTTACATACTTTAAATTAGTTGTTCTAAATAAATGCAAAATTTTGACCAGTGAGTAGAACAGCCTACATATGGATTCCCAGACACACAGGAAGCATCGCAGCTCTCCAGTGATATATTCATAGTTCCAGTGCTAACAATACTTTCTAGTTCATCTGTAATCACGGGCCAAGTCCTGATACCATCATCCTACAGCATAATAGATACATACAGACCTCTCCAGCTGTTACACGTGCTCCTCTACCCACAGTGTTTTGTATTAAATACAGAGTTTATGTAAATGTTTATATTGTCACAAAAATATGGATCTTGTGATCTTATCAGGTAAGTGTAAAGAAAAAAAATCATTGAAAACATTTTTCCTATTGCAATGGACACGTAAACAAAGAAATCAAATATCTTCTTAGACCATTCAGCTCTGCCTTGCCTAGAGAAAGCAAGAGACACAGCTGTCAGGATGATTGCAATCCTATCTAATCTCAGCTGAAAAGTGTGAGGACTCGTTTTCACTAGCTTTCTCCACAGCTTCCCTTCACTGACAGACTCCAGATGCCAACATTTCTCGAGAAATAAAGTTTCAGGGCCATTTTACCACCACATGGCCTTCTGATGGAAAAAAGAGAGCCATTCATATATTCCCCTTCATACAGATAAATAAAAAAGAATTCAGGTTTGTTCCATGGAGAAAGAATATTCACAGAACCCTGTTCAGTCTTCCTCTTTGTAGAGTGTTTTCTGTTAAACGTTAAAACAAACTGCAGTGACTGAAAGACACTGAAGCCTCAGTCCTTAGGGGGAGCAAACAGCTGTGAATGCCACTACTTCCAAGGGGATATTAATCATTATAAACTCTTGATTATCACACGGTAAAATAAGGATGCTCTCTCTATTTCACTTGAATATGTACAGTTCCCTTGTTTTTTTTGAAATCCTGCAAATCATTTGTGTACAGAATAGGATACAGTTGAATTTTAGCAATGCTCAAGTATGTCTAATTGGGAATGCCAGCCACTGTAATTTTACCTATTAAAGAGATGTATCCTATCAACGTGCCTGTCACAAAAAAAAAACCCACAATCCCCAAGCAAAACACCCAAATCCAACGCCCCAAAACTCCCAATCCATTAAAATTATACTAAAAATCTTGCCAGGCCACAAGCTAGGGAAGTTAGACACTTCTCTGTCTCTAACGAGGTTAATATGATGGAAAGAATGAAGACCAGAAGGACAGATGGAAAATTCATTTGGGAGATATTCAAACATTTGAGAAACTAAGTGACAGATTCAGGTCCGTTCTGACAAAACAAGAAGGATATGGGTGGTACACCTACCAGAACATCTACACAGGAAGACAACATTATCTTTTGATAATTTGCTGAAAGTTTCTAGCTGGCAGGATTTGCAGCTCTAGTTAGTCTGCTCTCAACTATGGTTCTCACTATACGCAATGATAAAGGCTGACTTAATGAAAGCAAAATTAAGTAAACTACAAATCTTGCATGCAGTTTTTTTCAGGTGTTTACTCATTTAATGCCCCTGCAGGCCCAAATGCTAGCTTATTATTCCCAACAGTGCTCCATTTCAAATCAGTGACACAGACAGAGAAAGGTTACTCAAACTACCAAGAACATGGGTTTGGAACAAATTATGCTTCCATATGTTCAATGTTTTTGGAAGAAAATAGTCCAGGCAGCCCTGTCTATTTATGTTTAACATTTTGGAAACAATTGTTAATCCAGCTGAAGTAACAGGTGACTGCACTAAACAGAGGAAAAAACCACACCTAAGCATGATCATAAGCTATTTTTCAGAGTTATCTGTCATGTTCCTGACATAGAATAGGAAGCTTTCAGGGTATGTATTATGTCTGTACAGTGAACGACACTGCTGTCCATTGGAATTCTGCTATATTTGAAGTAAAAAGGAAATACACGGGCTGCAAATGGAAGAAATTGCAGAAAAGTGGAAAACTGAAGGACAGCAGTATTGGGTAACTTCCAAGGTCATGTACAACAAGCTTCTGGCACAGGCAGAAGACTCTTTTTGGTCTCCTCTCCCAATCACTGAACAACGGGCAGTATGAAAAAAAAATCCATTCATGTAGTATGAGGAAGTATTTGGTTTGCCATTACAGCCCAGCTTTTTGTCTGTGCAGTGCTGTGGGCTCACTGCTCTGCCCTGGGCTTCCACGCTGCTAACGGGAAAAATCAGTCTTGAAAAGAGACCAGCTGTTGGAATAAAACTGATTACACTTCCACCCTTTTCATGGGTGACACAATCCACTCTTCCTTTTCTCTAAATGCATTCCATTTCCGTTATATAGATTCAATGGAAAGCTACATAAGTCTTGCATAAACAATACTTTTAAACAGTCACAGACAGGTCACATTTATTTTTCCCCTCAAGACAACTTCTTTCCCTATTGTGCATAAAGCTTGCAGAAGATGGACTTCAGACTTGCTTTTAGGATCTCTGAAAAAAAGTGAAAAGACACTGTTGAACATCAGAGGTGTTTAGTCACATGATTAGAAGTAGCCAGGAAAATTTCATTACATGAATTGTTTCCTGACCCAGAGCTCAAATTAATGTGTCCATGGAAGGTGAGAATACAACACATCCAGAAATTAACACTGTCTTTGCAATTCTCAGGAATATCCTTACCCAACGTGACTCAGAGCAGTCACCAGACAGGTAAGATTTTGGGCACCTTACAGCATCTACACAGCTCCTATGCAAATGCATGATGCATCTTTGCTCTGATATTCTGAGAATCCCTTTTCCACCCTACCTCAACATTTCCTCTCCTGAAAGACTGAGAGGCAGAAGGAATTTTGTGGAATATTTTTGGCTGTAGGGGCACAATGAATTTGGCCCTGTACCTGTGTCATTCTGCTAACACAAAAAACACTGTTAACTGACCAAACATCATTCCTGTCTTGGTAGCATGTTAAGTGCAATTCCATGTAACAATACACGATTACTTGTTCCTGGCTTCCTATCTGTTGATGCTAACAATATACACTGGTCAACCTATATCCTAGTTCTGCCCTCTAAGGGCACCTGTGGCTGTCCTATAAATAAAGTGAAATGCAAATAAAAAATAAAATTAAATTAAAAAAAAAGTTTTTGAAAGACTGCTTGTAAATGTCCTGTTAGTACTTCCGTCACTGCAGGCAACCAGAGTGTGAAGCTGGTAAGAACTCAAGCAAGCTCTTGACGTCAGTTATTCCTCATTTGGAACAATTTTAAACAATCTTTGACTTATGTTCATGTGCTGATCATTGATTAAGCCACAGGGAAGTTTCTTGTCGTGTTTCTTTGCCCTTATTACTATAAACAATGTAGTACTTTTCCAAACCACGTAGTTTCAGACACTGTGTATGATCTAATAATAAATACACACTTATATTTTTTGTTTTGCATTAATACCTAGAAGACAGCTAATTTTCTGACAAGCTCTGGATCTCTGAAACACTCATAACTATCAGCAACAAGTTATGTTTATTTCTCAGTTGCACTTGAACATTAGAATTTATGCATGAAGAATAAATCATTCCTCTAACAGAATGATCAATTTTTGTATTTCTCCAAGTAGTTACACATTAGTCACTTGGCATTTTCAGTTAAACGAATATGTTCACTTAAAATAAATAGTAAGGAAAAAACAATAGCAGATATACAGGCTTAATAGGCAAGCAGCAAGGCTTATTGCTGTAACTAAGGGACATTTGGTGTTATAAGAAACTGTTGAGGTCTACTTTCATTCACATAGCACACAGTTATTTTAGACAGAATTAATTTCTTGCACTGTCTTTTATTAAAAGCAAAGGCTCCACTTCACAGATTAATAACCTGTGAGTTATTACTTTAGTCGTGCTCAGTGAATGTTGCATGTGTGCCTGGATTTCATGTTTCTTCATAGCGTATAACCTAGTAATATGAACCCTAAAAGTTTTCTTTTCAGCCTTTTTCCATACGATTCTCAAAAGTCATTGCTATTTCTTGCTACTGCCCATTAAAAGCCTTCCATTCCCTCATGATGATTGTTTTTCCCAGACAGAGTCACTGAAATAGGTGCTGCAGCTCAATAGGTGAAGTTTGAGAGCTTTTTCAGAGCAGTTGCAGACAATGCGACTACTAGACATAAGAACGTCTGGTAGGTCAGCTACAAATTGTACATGAGATGTCTTGCACCGTGCGCTGAAGCTAAACTCTCCGGTGTCAGCTCAGCTGACGTTGTTTGGGAAACCAACGCAATGACTGACATGAAAGAACACAACAGGAAAATTGTTCCTTTTCCTTCCCATCTCTGGTTACAGTCAGGAATGGCTCATCTTGCAGGCTAGCACTACTCTAGTGTGCAGCAGAGCAGAGATGCTTGGCCTCTGAGGGAAGGCAGGAAAAGAGAATATTCCCAAAGCAGGAAGTGGAAGGGAGCAGGTCTGAAATAACAGGTGTGCAAGAGTACAGAGGAATGGGTTTGCCCCTCTGTTTACAAGCTGTTAGACTATTGACTTCATTCTTCTGATTTCCAAATTATTACTTATCTTCACAGAGAGCATGTACTTTTTCCCCCCCCCCCCGGCTGATTATAAATTCAATGCGTCTCTAGCTGAGAATGGCCCAGCAGAATAAACCAATTATGAAAATCTTAAGATCAAATTCCCAGCTCTGCCATTTCCATCCACAGAAAAACCATTTGAACCCTCTCTCCCTTTTATGAGTATGTGAAATAACTCCCATTTTTTTATCCAGCTACTAACTCATCAGCTGTCAGAAGCACCAGCTGAGACTGGTACAATGCAGAGCACTGCACAGCTATGAGCTAGCAGACTACTAGTTATGTATTTCTGTGGTCAGGTCATGTAGTAACATGATCAGCCTACTATCAGCTAGACCCGAACCTTTCAG